>NW_024044435.1:0-10555 GCF_014851395.1 Micropterus salmoides | reverse complement strand
GTGTGACCTTTCCAAGTGCCCCCACTGATGGAATGAAAGGTGCCGTTACATCCACAATGCAGTAGCCCCTCTCAGGAGAAATGTCAGTAATTAGTGCTCAGCGCCAGGGGAGGTTACAGGCCAAATTGCTCCACAGACACAAAGACAGATACAAAGAGTGGAGAGTGATGACTATGAGTGGGTAGCATGAGAGGAACTGGTGACTTACCCTCCACAGTCTGAGCTGTGGCATCGAAAATCTATCAAACATGTCTCGATATATATATATATATATATATATATATATAAAAAGTCAATTACATTCTGATAATTCTGAATAGATCTGATCTGAAGTTGCTATCTTCATCATGGCATGTTGCATGTCAGTTGTCTCCCTCTGTCTTTGCGTTGAATTTTAAAGTGACATATGGTTTCAATTGGCAGTGTTTCTTGTAGCTTTCTTATTGATACAAGTTAGGTAGCTCTTACATTAATCAATTCATAAACAACAGTTTCTCTAGAAACACAGGAACTGTCAATCTAAACACTACTGTCTACAGAGCATAATCTGACAATATACTGTATTGGGAGCTTGATTTCATGTAGATCTACCTTTTAGATCACAAGTTATATTTATGCATGGCTGAAATGTTTTATAATAATAATAAATAATGAATTTATTTATATAGCACTTAACAAAAATACAAAGTTCATCCCCATGAAGTTATTTTTGTGTCTTTTTAATGCAAGCAAAAAAATGTTTTGAGAGCATATTTATCTGCAATCACTGCAATCAAAATCAAGTTTGTAATTAAAAATAAATTGGACTTTTTTTGTGTCACAAAAAGTTTTAATTGCTAATTTGTCCTCTTTGATTGCAAGTGAAAAAGTTTTACTTGTGAGTCAGAAAGTTTTGCAAGTTAGGAGAGAGCGGGGTCATTTGAGCCTGCGGTGAAGTTGAGCCACGCCTTGTTTCTCGGCAACCATAGACAAAATTCCCCTCATAGGGAATTAGTCCGATTGACTTTTCAGTTAACGGCGTGGCGGTGGCATGACGGGAAAGTTCCACGCTTCACCATGACAGGAAGTTGTTGTAACTTGACTGTACATAATCAAATCTGTACCAAATTATACACGTTCAATAAGAGTCCTGCTCTGAACATATGTGCATGCCAACATTCACCCACAGTCATAGCGCCACGTGCTGGCAACAGGAAGTGACCTTTAACGATGTAGTCCCCGTGGCATGTTTCACCTACATGTATGAAATTTCTGTGGCACATGTATCACGTCCAGACGTACCAAATTGCCTCTTGGAGCGATGCCCTAAACCCAACAGGAAGTCAGTCATTTTGAATTTTATGGTCATTTTTGGATGATTTACACACTCCATACTTTAACAAACTCCTCCTAGGGATTTAGTCCGACCGACTTCAGATTTTTGCTGTGCAGTCTAAAAAAAAAACCAACGTGATTTTCAGTTGTTCAAATGGTGAGTTTTCGTGAAATGGCGTGCCCATGGTGTGGCATCCAAAATCGATGATTTGCCATGAAAGTGGAAGTTGTTGTAACTTCAGTGTATGTGCACACATCTGCACACATTAGGTAATCCAAACAGGGCAGAAAAAATCCAAATAACTGAACGAAGACACGGAGAAACAGGGTAACCCATAACACAGGGAATAAATCCAGAGAACAGGGAAACAGAGCACAAGCCGGAACACTCAACATTTGAGGACACCACAAGGACTGAACACAACTGAGGCTAACATATACAGGGGCACATCACACACACACACAAGCAGGCGGGGAAATTAAACACAAGTGAGACACATTGAGCAATCAAGGCAAACAGGAAACAAAGCTACACAAAAAAACCCCACCAGTGATTACAATATAAAACAGGAAGTAAAGCTACAGACACAATACACAAGGATATATGTAACTAAATACAACAGAAAAAAAGGAAGAAATGATCCACTAACAAAACCTAAACAAAAACACAGAGGCAATGGGTAAAACAGAAAGGACAATAAACAATATAACAGAAAAACACCACACTGAAATTCAAGGTTGTGACAGACATCATTTGACTATGATGTCAAAACTGTTTAAAATCACTGTTGAAAATGAATCTGTTTTATGATGTGAGAACACTATAGTTAAGAAAAAAAATTTACAAAACAGGTTGGATCAATTACATTTTTAATGACTTATTTGATGGCAACCGAGGCAAGCGGATTTCATAAAAGAGGAAAGAAAAGTTAAAATGTGGTATTTGCATAGAGTGTCTAAAAGGAGCCAGATTCAGGTTATTGTACTGCACCAAAGTATAATTAATTTAGTTTTACCAGCATGGTAAACAAGATATACGGTAAAGAAATTGTGTCTCCCGACCTTCAAATCAGAATATGAGTCTATTTGTTGTGGTGGCAGCCCGGCTGACGGTGAGTGTCCTGGTTTTTTCTACTTTTTATCAGTTTTTCTGCTTTTTTCCTTGGTTTCCTGTTCACTGCCCGCCTCTCTGTGTTTTCTCCCCCGTGTGCTCTCTCTCCCTCTGCTCCTGAGCCCAGCCAACTACCTGCACCTGGAACTCATCATCCACCTCGTCAGCCTGCCACACCTGCCAGTAATCAACCTCATGACTGCCTGTATTTCAACCCTGGTTTTCCACACCATCCTCGCTTGATCGTCGTTGCTCCATACCTGGTGCCACCTCTATGTCCAGGCTCTCATGTTCCTTGTTTTTTCTCATTTTCCCTGCATTTTGTCGCTCCAGTCACTAACCCTGTCTTTCTGTCTGTTTTCCCTCCCAGGTTCACTCACCCTCGTCATCCGTTCAGTCGGCTGGGCTCATCCTCCGGTCCTCACCTCTCTGGCTTCCTCCACGGCGCCCTCCCGGCTCCTCCCTGCCCCTCGCCTCACCACCCGTGCCTCGCCCGCTCCTCGGTCCTCCGTGCCCGCGTCCCCTGGCGTCCACCTCTCCTCCCTCACTTCTTCCCTAGCCCCCTCCGTGAACCCTCAATAAAACCTCCTTCCCTCTGAGTGTTGCGTTTGGGTCCTTTCTGTCCCGTCTCCTAACACTATTCCTTTATTATTTAGATTCCTTTAATCTGTAAGGCTCCACCGATCAAAAGAATTAAAAAGGGGTATCATAGAAATGAATCTAAGTTGAAGTAACTCACTCCCAACTTGACAAATATAGACATTTGGTTAACACCCCATGGCATTGTTTTTCAATGTCCTGGGTACCCCCTATAGCATCGTTTTTGGTGGTCAAGTTAGCTATAATATGTATGCATTGTCAGACTTTCAAAATAAAACTAGTGGTTAATGTTGGGCTCCCTCCCACTGTGTTGAACTAAGACGCTAAGGGGCTTCTCACTGCATTACAAATTGACGCCAAGGGGTCTTGACCATGCGTCCATAAGTGATGACTTGATAGACAAATTTTCATGCAAATAATATTCACATTGGTTTAAATAAACAATTTGATGGTACCCTATTTACCAGCATTGCTGAGCAAGAGTTGTGTGGGATGGGAATCAAAGACCTGTCCCATACAGATGCCTGTCCCAAACATAGGCAGGGCAAGTTTAGTGATTGAAGCAAATAAAAGCCTGGGCTATTCATTCAAGTTTTACAGTTCATTGGATATGATTAATACATAAAATATATTTTCTTGTGACTAAATAAAGTAATATGAGAGACTGGTAAAGATCAGGGAGTGATTAATTTTGGTTGGCTTTAGGCACAAAGAGAGAGAAAGAAAGAGAGAGTTATTGATCAATAAGTCTGTTGTTTGTTATTCACCTGTCTGTATATGGGGCTAGAACAGCACTATTTGGATATTTATGTGGGTCTATTCATGCATTTACAGTACTGATGTTTGGAGCAGCCAAGAAACAAAACAAAACAGATTTCAGCAATTATTCCTCACGAACAAATAAAGGCCAGGGGGGAAAAAAGGGGTGGATAAACTCCTGGTGCCTGTCACATAATGTGCATGCAAACTAAGCATAATGTACATTTCCATCTCCTTCATTTGATAATAAGAATTTTTTCAACAATGCGGGAGAGCACAGTTAAAGCATCCCAAATAACAATCACTCACAAACAAGACATCCTGCAGATAGAAATTAATGCAAGAGCAGGAGTTAATAGATAATTATAATAGTTATAATTTGAATTAGATGTTATATAAATAAACATTTTAAAATATGAGTGGAATGTTGCTTAACCATATGTGATAAGAACACCTTAAGAATAAATATTACTGGGAGCACTACAGAAAATTGCAGATGAACATTTAACACTCAGTCACTGTTACAGTCACAAAAAAATGGCTTTGTTACAGTAACGACAGTAAATGTAATTCATCACTTCCACCCTTTGTTATATGGACTGAATAGTAAGCAGGAAATGCAGCATTCTAACACTCACCACCCACTAAGGCTCTGTGAAAAGGCAGGTCAGGGTTTTTCCTGGCTCAGAATGGGCCTTTAGGGGGGTGACTTTTCAGGACAGCAAGCATGATCGGTACGTGTACAGTAAAGGATATGAGAAATCTCTTCATTTTCTTGTTATTTCTGACCATTTGAGAAAGAGTAACTAGTATAAATGTATTAATAAATATTATTTATATTATAACATTAAATAAAAAGTATAATGCTAGTACAACAATAAGGTTAAACTTCATTTGAATAGTCTGCCTACATGTAGTTTATTAGTTAAGATTCAACTTTCACAAATAAAACCAATTTATACCATTATACCACTGTGGTTAAGATTTCATTGGGTCTAATGTTTGTGTATTAATTTTTTAATTTCAGATCATAGTATAGGCTACTATATAGCTTACCATTAATATAATATTAATTCCAGTTTGTCATTCATTAAATTAGTGTGCTCTACATAGTGGTTAGTCTCTGTTTTGTTTATGCAAAGTACTAACTTGTCAAACATAAAAACCGCATACAGAACAAAGAGTTCAACATTTCAAAAGTTTGCCGTAGCGCGTCATCCTTTTTTAAATGTCCTGCCCCATCAAGGCTGTGATTGGTTGTTTCACAAAAAGCGACTCTGTCAAGCAACTTTACGCACACCGCTGCATGAAAGGCACCCGAGCTTCTCACTCCACTGTCTCCGCAGACAGAGATATGCAGGCAGGTGATAACGGGAACAGGTGAGCGTCGCGTAGTTCCCAGAGAACCTGATATGGAGAGGGCAGCAAAGACAACCGACAGCTTGTGAGAAGTGCCGATTCGCAAGGACAGGTTGCGTCACGCAAAAGAGTAAAATGTAGCACAAATGGCTTTTATATTGTGAGAAACCAACGCAGCAGCTAGTTTATAAATCCAGCACCCAGCTGCATGTGTAAAATACAGCGGCTGTGGAAGGGAGGAGATGTGACTGCTGGTAGTCAAAGATGTCGTATTTAAGCGTAATGTTCTGCTTGCAACAGTTGTTTGATAAATTACTATGAAAACACATTTGGAGAGGATTTGAAATGCGCCAAAAATTCCTCTATGCAGGAAAAAGCTTGCAGGTTCCTTCCTTTTCCACTCAGCCCTGTTCCTGAACATTATCTCATTTTGTGTTCAGTCATTCTTTTCAGTCCAGTGTTTTGTCAGCTAATCATTTTAGTTATCAGGTTCAATTGTATTTAATAAATTCTGTAAACATGGGAATACTGGAATCAGTTGTGTAGTGTTATTTGTGTTCAACAGGGTTGTGATCCACTAAAAGGGTCATGGTTACTGTTAAGATAATTAGATGTGTAATGTTTTCGTCTACTTTTGGAGTTGCAGATCAAGTACTCATTTACCAATTACTTTGGTGATCAGTGTGTCCTGTAAGTAGTCACTGTGTCAAGTGTTTGAAGGAAGGGTAAAACTGTTCTAATCTTAATCTAATGTTTTGTTTCTTGTATTTCTACAGTGCTTGTTCCTGTTTAGTGCTTACCTAAATCAGAATCAGTTTTATTGCCAGGTATGTGTGCACATACGAGTAATTTAACTCTGGACAACGCTCACGATGTGCTTACTTATACAATAATAATCAAACGCAGGCTACAGTATAGAGTACACACACACACACGCACTGCAAAGGATGCAGGAGAAAAATTACTACCATTATTATTATATCATTATTATTATTATTTACATGTTGGAGGTGGATGTGATATACAGTTGCACATACACATACAAGCATACATGTACACAGTGTGATGAGTGCAAAGAACGCTGGAATAAGTATTATGCGTGGTGTTATGTACATGCCGTAGGTGGATTTAGTATACAGTATATACAATTTTCAATATGAATACGAACAGTACGAACAGCTCTGAAATAGAGAATGATGAATATATACCGGAACCAAGAAGGTGCCATGGAAGACGCCCAAGAGGAGAGGGCAGGTAGGCAAGCCCAGCTGACTCACTGGAGGACGGAGGTGAGTGGACCTGGGGAAAAGCAGACAGACAGACAGAGTTAGTAACAGGGAAAACAGAAAACGGGGAACAGAGATGTGGCAAGATCAAAAGGCAACAGTGGCACCAGGTCTGGAGCAACGACGATCAAGCTGAAATTGTGTGGAGAACGGGGGTTACTTACTGTAACCCTGATTCTACGAGTATAGGCGCAGCCCTCTAAGGCTATCACTATTGGGTTTACCCCTTCGGCACGCCTGCGCGGCACTGAGAATTTTAGTCTAGTAATGTGTGGAGCGGCAATAGGATAACGTGTAGTGTCTTATCCTGTCTGCATGAAGCGTAATGACCGCTTCAAGGGCTCATTTGACACAGCATGGCTTCTGTGAACCAAGGGGGAACCCCTAGACACACAGAAGGGCCGTGCCATTGATGCCGTGATTATGCACGAGCTCGCAGCTGGGCAGATTTCTTTGTCAGAAAAATATCTGTACCGGGTGTGTATTTGTTCTGTCCACATGAAGCAAATGTCCGCTGTCGTGGGCTCATACAGTTTCTGTGGGGAGGTGTGTGTGAAGGGACCTCTGGTCGTGAGTGTACTGCTTGTTGCTTTGAGCTTTAAGCTGCAGGTTAGACACTTGGCTAAAGGCAGCTGGCTCACAGCGTATGGGAAATGTGTGTTTGGTGTGGCTGCTTCGACTGAGACAGGGACAGACAGCATTTGTTCAACAACCTCCACAAAAAAAGTAGCAACAAGATTTCAGCTAGCTATCCGTTGGCCAACGTTAGCTCCCTGTTAGCTTACCTTGCCATGGTAACCTAGTAGCGTCGAGGCTGGCGTCATCGGAGGTCAGAACGGGGGAAGCTCGGAGCCGCTCGGAGACCCATGAATGGGAAGGGTGGAGCCATCCAACTCCCGCTCTTCCATCAACAGCAGATCAAGGGCTTCGTCCAGAGAGCGGGTGGACCGCCACTCCTCCTCGTCCTGAACGGCAAGCTATCCCCCCCGGCGCCGCCACTCTTCAGGGGGGGGAGAAGGGCCGTCAGCGCGAACCGAGAGTGAGTGCTTGGCTGGCATGCTCCGGTCCGAGGCACCCAGATCACCCAGCACGACGTAGCCCGTGTGGCAGACGCCGCGGCGACTCGCCCCGTTCTTCTTGTTTTCTGGCTGGAAAGTCATTGCTCTTTAGACAACTCATTGCGGAAGAAAAATGGGAGCCAATGGCTGGGTCTCACCATTGTATATACAAGGTGCGGACATAGGAGAGGCCCACGCTGTGGGTGGGCGTAGACTAAAATTTTCAGTGCCGCACGGAAGGGGTACACCCAATAGTGATAGCCTTATGCTGGGTACACACTGGGCTGATTTTCCTCCCTTCCGACAATCCTAGCTATGTCCTGATTATCTTGATGGTTCTACAGATTATCTTATGAGATTCTCCCTTGGTGTGAGGTGTGTAAGAGTGTCCGAACCTGATCGGAAGAATGTCGGAGGTGCCCCGATCGCGAATTCTGATCGTAAATATTGAACATGTTGAATATTTACGATCAGAAATCCTGATGTGTGGGGGGATCCCCGAGGACAAACGCGCGCATGTTCTGGAGATTATCACGTGAAACGAAACAATATCCAATCAGAAAGCGAGATGATTGAAGACGAAGCATAAGAAACCATCATGGCATGATGCAACATGATGCAGTCATGGCGCAGCACAAGGTGAAATTAATGTGGACAGCAGAGATGGAGGATCAGCTTGTAGATTTGTGGCAACTGCACGAATGATTGTTCAATGTCGCAATTTCTTCCTGCATATCATCCGCCATGCTTATTCTGAAGTCTCGCGAGATTTTTCCTGTGTTCACAGTCTAGACTCGGGTTGAAAATCAGTTTGTGTGTGCGCTGTCTTTGTCACATCATGGCACACACTATAGGAGCAAAAGGGTTAAATCTAGGATTTTTTCTCCTCATGTTTGTGGTCTACCACATTTTGAAAATCTTATAAGATGTAAAAATCCTTTGGTGTGTACCCAGCATTAGAGGGCAAAGCCTATACAAAATAGAACCGGGTTTGAAATACTGGCAGGGATGGAGTTGATTGCTGGCAGGTGGCAGAGGAGGTGGCTGACAAGGTGCAGGTGTGGATCGTCAGCTGGGCTCAGGAGCAGAGAGAGAGGGAGAACACAAGCAAGGGAAGCAGAGGAGACAGACAGGCAGGCCAAAACACAAGGGGAAAACAGAATCACAAGAAAAAAGGAGAAATAAACAGGACACTCACCGTCAGCCGGGCTGCCACCACAACAAATAATAATAATAATAATTAATTATTATTTAATGAAATGAATCACATTTTTATTGCTTGAGACGGCCAGTATGCCTAATTCCATTTGAAGACTCCGGGTAGGATTTTCGGCGAAATCCACTGACTGTGACGTGCATATGCACTCCTGAGCCCTTTGCCTGCTGGTTCTCAGCCGTACATACAGCAACGGCTGTCTCCCAGCACAACACAAACTCCACGTAAGGATAAAACACATCAAAACAGTTTTATGTACTGAAGGCAGTCAGCCAAAACAAGAATCAGATCGACTTTGTGCAATAAAACGGTCAACATCGGAAAAGTTTCTGACACGGAGAGACCTCTGCTGTGTTTTGACACCGACAAAAATGACCAG
Source organism: Micropterus salmoides (assembly GCF_014851395.1). Lineage (NCBI taxonomy): Eukaryota > Metazoa > Chordata > Actinopteri > Centrarchiformes > Centrarchidae > Micropterus > Micropterus salmoides. Next base: position 1,473 of record NW_024044435.1, on the reverse strand, counting down.
AGTTACATTGACAGATACAACATTTCTGCAAAGCATGTAAACATTGTGATTTTGTGTACACTTCAGTTATATGGCTTTCGTGACCATATACTATTCTGTGTACCACCAGTATTTAGCCTGCAAGAAATGATGAAATGGTGCAAAGCAAATGTGGAGTAATTTGTTTATTCTAGCTGATAGTCATGCAGACAGGGGCAGCCGGCCAACATAACATAAGCACGGATCTGCCGCCATGTGCTTCATAACATTTAACTTACATGACCACATAATATACAATAATGCAACAAAACAGCAGCGCGTGTTCTGACAGGAACCAGGAAAAGAGATCACATTTCTCCTGTCTTAGCTTCTTTGCATTGGCTTCCAGTAAAATCCAGAATAGAATTTAAAATCATTTCTTACCTACAAAGCTCTAATGGTCAGGCACCATCTTATCTTAAAGAGCTCATAGTACCTTACTACCCCACCAGAGCACTGCGCTCCCAGAATGCGGGTTACTTGTGGTTCCTAGAGTCTCCAAAAGTAGATGGGAGCCAGAGCGTTCAGCTATCAAGCTCCTCTCCTGTGGAACCAGGTTCCAGTTTGGGTTCAGGAGGCAGACCCATCTCCACATTTAAGAGTAGGCTTAAGACTTTCCTCTTTGATAAAGCTTATAGTTAGGGCTGGCTCAGGTGAGTCCTGAACCATCCCTTAGTTATGCTGCTATAGGCCTGACTGGGGGGATTTCCCATGATGCACTGAGCTCCTCTCTCCTCTACTTTCTCTCCCTCTGTATGCAATCCCATTTATTGCATGTTACTAACACAACTTCTCCCCTTTCTGGTAGTCTTGTGCTTTCTCGTCTCCTCTCCTCCTCCTCTATCACTTCCTGCAGGGTTTCTGGCTCTGGAGCTGTGGAGTCTGGATCTGTGGCTGCGGGTCACTGCTGCCCCCGTGTTCCTGCTCGACACCCTCTGCTGCAACGACTATTGTTGCTAGTCTTATTGTTATTATAATCAATAACATTACGATTATTATCATTAACACTACTATAAATTTTTCATTCGTCTATAGCAACATCACCTTTACTGTCTGTACCTCTGTGTGTATACTGTTTAGGTATCTCTGCCCCCCCCCCCCTCTTTCTCTCTGTTCCTCTCTTGCCCTTCTCTCTCTCTCTCTCTCTCTCTCACCCCAACCGGTCGAGGCAGATGGCCGCCCACCCTGAGCCATGGTTCTGCTCGAGGTTTCTGCCTCTTAAAAGGAAGTTTTTCCTTGCCTCTGTCGCTAGTGCTGCTCTTGGTGGGAACTGTTGGGCTTTGTAAAAATAAATCATAGAGTACGGTCTAGACCTGCTCTTTTATGAAAAGCGCTCAGAGATAACTGTGTGATTTTGCGCTATATAAATAAAATTTAATTGAAAAATTGAATGATTGATTACAGCGCAGGACAGCCACACTGTGGAGACCCATTCACTACAGTAAAGTTACTTAC
>NW_024044434.1:0-13162 GCF_014851395.1 Micropterus salmoides | reverse complement strand
TTGACGTAAAATTCAAAATGGCCGACTTCCTGTTGGGTTTAGGCTATGGCTCCAAGAGACTTTTTGTGCGTCTGGACAAGATACCGTACCACAGAAAATTCGTGCACGTAGGTGAAAACGTGCGGCGGGGGCTGCTTCGTTAAAAGTCACTTCCTGTTGCCAGGTGGCGCTATGACTGTGGGTGAATCACATGTACATGTGTTCAGGGCGGACTCTCATCCTTCATGTACAGTTTGGTCCAGATGTGAGCATGTACACTGAAGCGACAACTTCCGTGTCATGGCGAAGAGTTGATCTTTGACGCCACGCCACGGACACGCCCATTGACGAAAACTTGCAAATAGCACAACTTTTCATCTTCAATGCCTTTAGAAGGCACAGCAAAATTTGAGGTCGGTCGGACTAAATCCCTAGGAGGATTCGTTAAAGTACGAAGTGTGTAAATCATCCAAATTTGACGTAAAATTCAAAATGGCCGACTTCCTGTTGGGTTTAGGCTATGGCTCCAAGACTTTTTTGTGCGTCTGGACAAGATACACGTACCACAGAAAATTCGTGCACGTAGGTGAAACGCTGCGGGGGCTGCTTCGTTAAAAGTCACTTCCTGTTGCCAGCAGGTGGCGATATGACTGTGGTGAATGTCCATGTACATGTGTTCAGGGCGGGACTCTCCTCCTACATGTACACTTTGGTCCGATGTGAGCATGTACACTGAAGTTACAACAACTTCCTGTTTCATTGCGAATCATCGACGCCACGGACACGCCCATTGACGAAAACTCGCAAATAGCACAACTTTTCATCGTCAATGCCTTTAGAAGGCACAGCAGAAATTTGAGTCGATCCGACTAAATCCCTAGGAGGAGTTCGTTAAAGTCGAAGTGTGTAAATCATCCAAAAATGGCCGTAAAATTCAAAATGGCCGACTTCCTGTTGACTTTAGGCTATGGGTTCTTGAGGCTTTTTTGTGCGTCTTATATACATGTCCCCAGAAAATTTCGTACATGTAGGTTGAACGTGAACGAGGGGCTAATCTTTCCAATTTTCTAGGTGGCGCTAGCGAGTCATTTTGCCACGCCCATGTGCGAAACTTGTAGAATAATAATTTTTCACCGGTTCTGACATGTTTGCAAATTTTGGTGAGTATTCGAGTATGTTTAGGCCATGTCAGTTGGGCCTACTTTGCAGAAAAAAAAAAAAAAAAAAAAAATATATATATATAATCCGAGCAAATTCAATAGGGACCCGCACGGTCGTGCTCGGGCCCTAATAATCCGAGCAAATTCAATAGGGACCTCGCACGGTCGTGCTCGGGCCCTAAAAAATATATATATATAATCCGAGCAAATTCAATAGGGACCTCGCACGGTCGTGCTCGGGCCCTAATAATAATAAAGCAAAGACAGTCCCCTTTCATACTATTTCTGATAATTTGTCCTGAAGTTTCACAAGACTAGATTTTTTTGTACATCAAGATGTCTCTTGATTTGAGTTAAAATCTTACAAAATTACTCAGAATGTAATGACAGAAGGGGCAGCTGTGGCTCAGGAGGTAGAGCGGGTTGCCCATAAATCGGAAGGTCGGCAGTTCAGTCCCCAGGCTGCATGTCGAAGTGTCCTTGGACAAGATACTGAACCCCGAATTGCCTCTGGTGGCTGTTCCACCAGTGTATAAATGTGTATGAATGCAGATGTAGTGTAAAAGCGCTTTGAGTGGTCGAAAAGACTAGAAAGGTGCTATACAAATACAGAGCATTTACAAATACGGAGAATAACAGCGGTATGAACGTTAAAACTGTTATACAGCTGTGGGTCTTTACTCTGCCGTTGTTGCTGGACTGTTAGCTTCCCCCCCGCGGGCTGGTTTGCTTGCTCCCTCCGCTGACGGCTGTGGAGCGTCACAACTCCGAAAACATTTTCGATTCGCTATAATTTTTAGTAAAACTGCCAATATTCGACATCTACACAGCTGATTTCTCACCTCAAAACTTCTCAGAAGTGGAGTTAGTGATGAAATACGTAGGAAAATAGTACAAAACGTTCTGTTGTTGGCCTCTCAGCTTCTTTCAGCCCCTTGCTTGAATGCCGAAATGAATGCTGGGATATCTCTGCCATCAAGTTCACACAAGTTACTAACCGATGTATCCTCGGTAAAATGGGTGTGTCAAGAACATTTCCGGGATTTTTAACCGTTCTTGCCGAAATTCAAACTTGTGTATTGGGACAGAACTTGGGCCACAAAAGATGACGTTTCACAAGAACACAAGTACAGACAAACACAGATTGTAGCATGTAGACGCTCTGTCTGTTGTAGTGGTTGTAGCTTGCGCTGTCTCATCCTGTTACCTGTCAGTTCCCTGCGAGTTCTTTGGATTTTTGATTACACCCGTTCTTGGATTTCTCTGTTGGATCACCTGGTTTGTTTGTACCATTATTTTGGATTACCAGGACTCAGCCACTCATTGTAAGTGTGCTCATCTGTAGTTTTTTAATAAACCTATTTAGAATTGAAAACGCTCTGTGTCTTGTGTTTGGGCTTTCACCTCCTCTGCGCTCACCCACGAATCCTGACATTTTCATTATGTTGATAAAAAACATCATTCAGCCAGCATTCCATTGTATCAAAACTTTTTTTCAAGTTTAAAGTATACAATTGTAATATCTAGCAGACAGGGTTTAAACAGTTTGATTGCCATTACATATCCTGAGCACAGTCATGTTCCCCACAGGACAGGACTTTTTTGTTCCCTCTACACAGTATATTTTGAGTAAAGGCTTAGTAATATTGAGAGATTATGTATTTCAGATATACTGCAAACTGTTTGAGGACAATAGACAGAATGTAAATGTACACTGTGTGGCCAAACTGTGGGTGTCCACATACCCAAACATTACACCCACATGTGACAGTGAACACGTCATTACAAACCCATAGGCATTAATTTAATGCTACTGGCCACTCTTCTGATTTCAGGCTTTTCACCAGATGTTGGACTCCAGAGCATTAGTGAGCCCCAACACTGATGTCTGGTGGAATGGTCTGGCTCTCAGTAGGCATTTCAGTTCATCCCAAAGGTATTGGATTACACAGCAAACTGGGAAAATTATTTATTCTTATTATCGAGCTGCCTTTGTGTCATGTTGAAAAAAGCAGCTTCTCCAAATTGGTTTCATAAAGATTTAAGATCACTGTTCAGTCTGAAAATATCACTGTAGCATTAAGATCTGACCTTTATTGGAACCAAGGGTTACACAAAGGTATGTGGACTGGGATTGCCCATATAATGACATTAAAAGAAAACAAAAACCTACATTATCTAATGCTATTATTGTGTGTGAACTAGTTTATTTGGCACAGCTTTGTTTTGTGGCAGGACACACCTGTATGTTGTCACTGTGTGGCCTTTGAAGCAATAACTTAATTATTTACGCTGCAAACTTGTCTCTTAATGTCAACTTTATCTTCATCATCATTCTATCAACTTCTTCTCAGCTGATTTGAACTTTTTCCTAAAATACATCTTCAATAGGCAGTCTCGGTGTTGTCCTTTGTAAAATGTTTCTGAGGCAAGGCATGGAGCAGGACCCGTACAGCTCAGTTATAAATAATGTCTTCTCATGAATACATGATGATATGCTGTGGTATACTTTCTTTTGGCCAGTGCAAGCAGAAGTTATAATAGTATAAGCATTACTTATTCATAAAAGCATCCATGCATATTTATTTCCTGTGTGTTTGTGAAGTTTACTAAGCATAAACGGACATGCTGTTCAATCTAACAGTGCAGTGACCCGTACAGATGACACGCTGGCTAGCCTGCTTCACACTCCCACTTTTCCAGCCTGAAATGAGACACAAGGACATATTCCAGGCCAGTCATTGAGCGCTGGGAGTCAGTGACCGCTCAGCATGTTACTGTAAGTTTGACTCCAGCACAGTATTAAGGGCTGCACTGACAATTCCATCTATTATTATCTATATAGTACGCTAAAAAAGAATGTAAAAATACCAGGGACAACTTCTTGAACCGGAGGTGCAGTGGGTAGCACTGTCACCTCACAGCAAGAGGGCCCCTCACTTGTTCTCCCTGTGCACATGTGGGTTCTCTCCAGGAACTCTGGCCTCTCCCACAATCCAAAGACATGCAGGTTAGGTTAATTGGAGATTCTAAATTGCCCGTAGGTGTGACTGTGAGCGTGAATGGTTGGTATACCAGCAGAGATGCTCACAAGTCTTTCAGCTAGAGTCCAAGTCATGTCTCAAGTCTTTGAGCTAGACAAGTCAAGTCTCAAGTCTCTTGTGGTTATAATGATGTTGTATGACCTGCTGCGTTCAATCCAGGCTGCTTATAAAACTGCATGACTATAAGGAATTCTGTAACTGTAACCTGTTTTTCACTTACAGAGCACAACCATGTAATGTGCAATGCAATTATTGATGGCTTATTAAATACTGTAAGTCAACAAACCCTGTTGACTCTCAAACCAAGTGTAAAGTTAACTAAATAAAACTGTAGTTACATGGTCAACAATAAAGCTGTAACCTGTTTTTAACTTACAGAACACAACATGTAGCCTAATGTACAATGCGTCTACAATTAATGACTTATTATAATCTTATAAACTCCTGTAAGTCAACACACCCAGACTCTCAAACCAGTATTTTAACTAAATAAACTGTAGCATTACCAACAATAAACCTGTAACCTGTTTGCAGCCAGCATTAACAATTAACGCTGATGGCAGCCAGAGGGACATAAATGATTACGTTAATCGACTGCCACAAGATTGGCAAGTAAGCAAACGCTCATTCATCTTTTCATTATGAACGACAGTTGGAGTTAACCTCCGGTAGGTCGTAGCTAAAGCAAGAAGCAAGCTAACGTTAGATGGCCAATGCTGAGCTGGTGGTGTTCACGCACCACTGGTTACTAACCTATTTTGTGTTCAGCGCTTCTTTGTTTGGGTCTAGTTGTATGAAGTTTTAAAGCCAAAGTTTATGATGAATGGCTCAGCAGCTGCCGCTGTTTGTTGTGCTCTCTCACGTGCGGCCGTGCAGCAGATGCTACGTGTTACGTAGGCAGGTTATAGGTAACGGAGGGAGGGAATAACGGCAAGCTCATCAGAAGTTTCCTAAAAATATACAGTACATTGTTCACGAGTCCCGCACCTTGAGTCCGAGTTGAGTCTGAAGTCTTTTGAGGACGAGTCTTAAGTCGAGTCTGAAGTCACTGGTGTGAGACTTAAGTCAAGTCCCTCTCAGCATACCATCACCTCTAAAGCGCATTGACTAACATGCTAGATCTTGTTTGTTCAATACATTCAAAAACAGAAGTGTAAACATGACTTTATGGAGGATATCCCTGAATTTCCTTTCTGGGGATGATCAATAATGGCTTATGTTATCTTAGCTGGACGCTGGACTATTTCTTGGCTCTGAGCAACTGCCACAGAACCAGTGGAAGTTATGGCTTTCCAAAATGTCAGACTATTCCTTTAAAGTTTCTCTAAAATGCAAAACACACTTCCAAATATGATAAAAGTTGTGCTTTTCTGGATGTGCCTGAATTCACTGTCCAATTTCCCAGCATTTTTGCATTTCAAAGCTCCAGAAAAGTCATTCCTTGTAACTTTGTGTTTGCTATGGGTGTCAAATACTAGTGTTGTAGTACTCGAGACAAGACCAAGACCATCAAAAAGTAGTATTAAGACCGGTCTTGAGACAAACCGCATTCGCACTCCGTCTTGTCTCGGTCTCGGACATTGAGGACTCGGTCAATAAATTGCTTTTGCATTGTCTGATTTATTGGTTAACATCTTAACTTTGACTGGATGTAAAACTTCATTGCTTCATTGCAATTGCTTCAAATGCAACCAATAACCCTAATTAAAAATGTGCCGTTACCGTTAACGACCGTCACCCCTTCCCGTGATGGTAAGCATGGAAAAGGAGTGTTGAATAAAGATTCTTATGTTGATTTCAGCTCTTAGTGTTTTGTGGGTGTTTTAATGGGAATGTGGATCTTTCAGATCAATTTGAGCGTTAACTATGATTTCGTTACACATTTTATTGAGTGTCATGTAATGTGGGGAACTGGTCTTGGTCTTGACTCGGTCTCGCCCTCCCTCAGTCTTGGTCTTGACTTGATCTCAGCCCCTAAAAGTCTTGGTCTTGTCTTGGGCTTGATAAACTCTGGTCTTGGTCTGGGCGGTCTTGACTACAATACTATAAAATACACAGCTGCACTTTCGAGAAGTTTTTTATGGTACAGTGTATTACAGTACAGTATAGCAGAATACAGTGGAACATAATATTAGAAAATATAGAATGGTAAGTTATGTAGAGTTTAAAAGTAACTCGTTTCTTTATTTTGTTAATCAGCTAGCCACGCTGAGGTTTATAAGGAAATGTTTGCCCTGTTCACCAAGCACCATAACATAAACTACAGATGAGGCTAATGGGAATGTTTTGCAGGTAACTGTTCAAACAACCAAAGCCCTGCACAAACTGCAGTTTTTAAATGATGATAGTACTTAATAAAAAGTCAGGGGATCACCAAAGTCATTAGGGAACACTGAATGTATGTGCCAATTCTTTTGCTGAACCATAGTAGCTGCTGCGATATTCAACTATCTAGAAAACCCTGACCTGCTGGTGGCACTAGTTGCAAAGTAATTAGGATTTATCCTCTCGCGAACTTCAATATCATATCAAGGCAATCCATCCAATAGCTGCTCAGATCTTTCAGTCTGGACCAAACGGCCGACCGACTGACCGCTATGCCTAGGGTCATGCAACTAGCATGCTAAATAAAAAAAAACAATCGCCCCTCTTTTACAGCCCCACTGTGAAACATAAATCACTTGTCCACATTAGTTAGCCTCTGTCTGCTATTGACGCTTAATAATATAAGTATTATGAGCTACAAGAGTGATTCAACTTCTCATCAGAGCTATGCTTAAGATTTAAGGCATGTTTGGATAGAGACTGACCCGTGTAGATGAAGTGGAAGTGGTGGTCGTTGTAGTAACGGTGGTGGCCGGGCTGCCAGGAAAGGTGCTGTAGTCGGATCCACCTGTGTAGTTTGACGCCTCACTCATGGTGCTCATAGGACGTTCCTTCTTGTCACTGCTACTGCCCTGCTCTGACGAAGCTTTAGGAGCCGGCCTGTCACAGGGCAAGAGACATAGAGAGACAAAGATATGGGGAGCCAGACATTTGATCTCTGTATAAAGAAAAAGTACTGTACCACCATGACTTAAAGTAATGTTACCATGACTTTGGTCTTGTTTTCAATGGTATAAACACAGCATTGTATTCTAATATTTGATTGTGTACATTTAAACTGAAAGAAAAGCAAGTCTTGGAAAACCAAACCATGGACTACACCGCTATTATGATGGAAAGAGATTTTTCTAACAAATATTGAGCAAAGTGATAAATCTGGGCAGCAGGTACATGAAGTGGATGGTTAGCCATGTAACTAGCTTGAGAAACACACAATGAATTAAATAACTGAGCATGGGCATCAGTCCAGACTGTGGTTTTCCCTCAGCTCAGATCAGCTCAGCTTTCCAAGCATGAGGAACTGCTGTCAACATCTCCTTTAACAAATACTGTTTTGTCAGTATTGTATTTTTACAGGTCAAGTACTTTCCTGCTTTAACTGCACAAATCTCTCCCTCAGTTAAACAAATAACAGATGCAAGGCAGGAAAAGTACACTATATTCCCAACAATTATAGGGGAAATATACAGAAGGAGGAAAAAGCTGAATAAAAGAGTGGAGAAACATATCAAATGCAGAAGCTTGGTACATAAGGGCTCACTGAACAGTTTGGTGAGGATGACCTGGATCTGGATCACCAGATCTCAGCCCAGTTTCACACCTGTGGAAGATTTTGGAGCAGTGTTTGAGACACTGCTCTCCACCGCCGTCTTCATAAAACCATATTATATAATCAAAGCTATAATCTGTGTACCTATATGTGACTGTCTCTAATGCGGTCTGTCCATTTGTTCTGTCTGGCTGTGTGTCTTCCTATCTGCTGTACTCAGCTCTCTCTGGATCTCAGTGAAGCGACCTGAAAGGTGGTGTATATGAATGACTCTCATGTACATTCCTCCAACAGAGTTCCACAGACCCCGTAGAGCCCAGAAGCTGTTGTCTTGACTGACTCACACTCTGACACACTTCATGTTGCTTTTTCCTTTCACTTGTCACCCATTTGAGTATTCAAAGTCTGGTCCGATTGTTCTAAATAAGACACACAGTGCAGATTTATGTTCAAATCTTACAAACTTATAGGACATGTTCTCTGTGGCATTGTACCTTTTCATGCACAGTGAGCATATTCAGTACTTAACTTCAGGATTAGATCTCTGGTTTTTGCAGAGGTAGTTCTGCTGGCAGTAGCAGTGCGTGCCAGAGGTCGTGTTTTTATTTGGCATAAAGCAACCACATTTAAGGAGTAAACACTGACTGCACTACAAAGACGGTAGATGTGAACGTGGCCTTGGGTAAATGACTTCATTTAGTCAATTTGATCAATATGTGCATTTGTTGGCAGATGTTGCCTAAATGTAGGCTAGGCTATACATGAGCATGTACCCCCAGATATACACAGGAAAATATAATAAAATAAAAGCAATGATACATATAATAATCATTACTCCAAATCTTTTATTCCTTCCACCATCAGGTTTAAGTTCAAACAGTTGCCACTTTAAACAGGATCCTTATCAACAGCTTACGTATGTTTGTTTGTATGCAAGACAAACTACAGAGCAAAAATCACACTCTGATTGATCCAATCCACAGTGCAGTAACAGTATTTAGAGAGGTATTACTCTAGCACACATTTACATGAGTAGCTGTGTAGCATTTAAGTCAGCCTGTGAATTCCCCCCATGCAGCGTTGATGTGTCTAAAAGCTAACATTACATGGGTGTTGGAACTATTGTATGTTGGTGGGACAAAACCAACGATATTGGACCCACTCACTTTTACTGTCTGTAATTCAGCACATCTGTTTGTTCACCTTTCAGAGCGTCGTCAATCAAATCCATTCCACTTGAGGAATGCACTAGTAAGTTAAACTCCATTCTACAGCCGTCACTTTCACGCTGCTGCTTCTTTAAATCCATTCCACTCAGGTCATTTAGAGTCCAAATAAGTTAAACGCGCCTGCTGCACTGCTACGTCACAGCGAGGTGAACAAAGCATTTTAGCATACCTGCTGCTCAGGTGTGTCTTTGTACTCACATGCTAAAGCCGCTTTTTAAGTAAATGTCAATCATTTGTTCACCTGACGCTTTTAAAGGCATCATGTAGTCTTTGTTGCAGCATTGAATTACAGTTACACTTACAATATGTTGTCATAACACTAACATTTTTGCTAGGCTAGCTAGCTATAGTAATGTTAACATTAATCAACCAGAGTTAGCAGCTCTTTGAATCCTGGTCAATGAGAGAAGCTGGCTGTGGTACCAGTGCCAAATCTGGTAAAAAAAAATGGACTGGACAAAATTATTTTATTATATCAAAATTTTTCATCTGTGTGTGTGTGACTTAGCAGGGATGATTTTACATGAGAAAGCTGATCTACAGGAAAAAATATCTGAAAGCAACACAGAATGACTGAAAGCTGCACTTCTCCTTTCCCGAGATAATCCATCCACCTCACACATGTGGCATATCAAGTTGCTGATAAGACAGCATGGGTATTGCACAGGTGTGCCTTAGGCTGGCCACAATAAAAGGCCACTCCAAAATGTGCAGTTCTCACACACAGCGCAATGGCACAGATGTCGCAAGTTTTGGCATGCTGACTACAGGAATGTGTACCAGAGCTGTTGCCCATAAATTCAATGTTCATTTCTCTAGCATAAGCCGTCTCCAAAGGCGTTTCAGAGAATTTGGCAGTACATTCAACCGGCCTCACAACTGCAGACCATGTGTAACCACACCAGCCCAGGACCTCCACATCCAGCATCTTCACCTCCAAGATCGTCTGAGACCAGCCACCCGGACAGCTGCTGCAACAATTGGTTTGCATAACCAAAGAATTTCTGCACAAACTGTCAGAACCGTCTCAGGGAAGCTCATCTGCATGCTCGTCGTCCTCATCGGGTTCTCGACTTGACTGAAGTTAGACCCCCAGACCCCCCAATACATTGAAACTGCACATTTTCGAGTAGCCTTTTATTGTGGCCAGCCTAAAGCCTAGTTCACACTACACGATTTTAAGCCCGATTTGCTGGTCGGAGACCTCAGTGACTGTCGGGCTGTGATCAGGGGTAAATCAGCAATCTATCAGCGGTTGCCAGTCATTTTGTGTGAATTACTCAACGACGCATCAAAACGGCTCCCCGACACATCGTTGACGCCCTCCAGATATCTATCATACCAAATATCTGAGGAGTCGGCCGACTTGACATCCACATCCAGCCAATGATAGCAGGCTGCTGGCAGAGCAGGCAGCTTCTTTTTCACTGCAAAACACTTTTTAATCACCTCCAGCTCTCTCTGTAGCTCAGACGATCCCTGCTACCTGTGTGCACTAATCCATTCTTTCATCCATATTCTTTGTCTTTATAATTGCTATCTTATATTAATAAACAACAGCTGTTTCTCGTGTGTAGGTTCACGTCATTTCACATTTCACGTGTGTTTTCTTGACAAAACGTGGTTTGGATACCAGCGTCATCTTTGATCAGGTGTGACTGTCAGCTCGTGTAGTGTGTGACCCCCTGTCACCGATCAGTCACATAGTGTGAACGCCACAATAACTTCAAGACTCTTGTCACAAGACGGCAAGTTGTGTAGTGTGCACAAGCTTTAAGGCACACCTGTGCAAGTTGAAAGAAAGTCTTTTGTTCAGTATATGTTGGTTCTAACTAAGTTAGTTCAAACCACGGCGGTACCAACAAGGTACGACAGTTTTGGGGAAACGGTACGTACTTCAGATGTTGGTTAGTTTAACGATGCATCGTACTAAGATAGTTTAATGCTACCTTCCGTGGTTGTACGGGAAACGCACCCCAGATAAGCAATAAGCAAGCAGGAGTAACAGCCCCAGGCTGAAAAAGGGACGTCTTTATCTCTCTTCTGGCACTTTCTACCGTGCCATAATAGCTACCTGTCTTACCTTCCTTTTGTAATATCATCATCACCTTAATGTTTGATTCTTTATTCTACACAGCTTCTATCCCAAATACAACTACAATTTATCACTCTAATCCCCATCATTTACCATACTGTACTTAAGTACTGTACTTTCATCAACATCAGTGTGCGATAAGGAACATCCTTGGCATGCATTTAAATGCCTTGCAGCACATTGGCAGCTCTTCTACACTGACAACTCAGATAATCTCATTTGCTTTATTACCCTGAAGCCAAAACCCCAACACTGCAAATGTTTACTTAATTCACTTCGAACAGAAACAACATCAATTTCTTGTTGTTTCAATACACAAACTATATTTGTTTTAAAATATGAAATGACCACTTGATAAGCATACACATTTATTCAGAGGCGTGTTTTCAACCAATGAGTTATTTGCAGTGAAGGATATCAAAGCACTTAATGTCATTCATTATAAAGAGGAAATTCCATAGAGCACGGGGATAGGCATAGTAGCCATCTATCCCTCAGTTTGGCAAAACCACTTGAGGCAAGTTAGCATGTCACATTTAATACTTAGCTCTTAATATGGGGTAAATTACTAATATTAGTGAAGGGAGACACAGTGTTGAACTCAGGTTATGTCTTTTAAAGCAGTTTAGAGACTTGTGGCATCATTCTAAATTCAACACCGTAATGTTCCTTAGAAGCTACAGCACATCTTTGCTTGAATTACAAGTCTGATTCTTCTTTGGAACTTCACAGAGAACTTTATCAAATGGGACGCCAAAAAGCACCAGTTCAAACCTCTCCTGCTCATATGTACACATGAACATATTTTTTGGGGAAGATTCTCAGTTATCATGAGCATAGGATATCTAGAAGTTCTACAGCAAAGACAACAGCACTTTCTGTAGTTCCCCTTCGAGGGAACTCGAACTGCATCGGTTACGACACTATGGGAACACCTCTAGGCGAAGCAGGTCTGAACGTGAATGAAATCACTCCAATCCTATTGGCTTGTTGCTAGAACGGTAAGGTGTGACGGAATAACCGGAGGAGTATAAAGCACACCTGTACACACTCATCATTAGCTTTTTTCTATTCAGCAGGCGCTCTGTATGTTGTTTGAAGAAAGCTCCAGTCCTACAAGCAGTGTGTCTTACCTGAAGAAGAAGTCTACCAGCGTGTCCGGCAGTCAGATGTACAGAAGGTGTGTTTTTTTTCTTGCCCTCGGTACATCACGGATGGAGAGTCTCATGAGATGTGTGTCTCATGTTTGGGGATGGAGCACGCCCGGGCAGCTCTCGAGGGGGCTGCCTGCGCCCGTTGCGAAGCCCTTTCCGTGCGGGTACTGAGGTACAGCATGGCTCTCTTTTCCGAGGATGGCCGGATGTGTTTTCCCCGTGTTGCGGGCCCTGCGGCTGCTGAGGCGGTCCGGCGGCTTCACTCATGGGGTTCACAGCGTGATCTGTCGGAGGATTTCGGGATGGCTGAGGCTTTTTCCCGACCTTCATCCGCTGGCTCCGAAGCTTCCTTTCCTCGTTCGGGAGCCCGTTCTCGGCTTCTCCCGCTCGCGGTTTGGATCCGGAGACACTGCAGCAATCCGACTCCGAGGAGGCGGACGTGCTCAGCGTAGTGGACGATGACTTCCGGGTGTCGGGGCGGCGTCATCTGGCGGCGCCCGACTATGACGTGCTGCTGGAGGTGGTGACTAGAGCCGTGGCTAAGCTCAACATCAACTGGCCACAGGAGGAGCAGACACCACAGGCTAGTGGTAAGGTTTCTTAAGCACCACGCACCACCTCCACGCCGGTCTCTGCCATTCTTTCCTGATTTACATGATGAACTGAGTAATCATGGGGCAGACCCTTCTCTACATGGCTTTCCATACCCCGATCACTGAACTACAGTAATGTGATGGGGGTTAGGGACTGTGGTTATGGGAGGATGCCTCGGGTGGAGGATGCGCTTGCGAGCTATCTCTCCCCTCGACTTGCGTCCTCCCTGGAGGAGCCGGCGTTACCCTCCAG
>NW_024044433.1:0-15129 GCF_014851395.1 Micropterus salmoides | reverse complement strand
TTTTGGTTTTCCATTCCACATTTACATCATTCCACGGTGCATTTTTTAAAATTTGCATCTAATGAAACAGCAGTGACAAGATGATAATATGGTTTCATCTTTACAATAAACAGCCTGACATTTGGGAAACAGAGTCCATCTTGACAGCATTTGAGCACCTTGATCCTGGATGTTGATGGGGCAGGTCTCTGTAACGCTGTGAGCATAACAGTATTTGAATTTTGTTGCTTGGCCAACATGAGTCCCATTTTGTCCAGATCGGCTCTTTAGGAGCAGAATCAAGTCCAAGCTGGGCCAGCATGGCTCCACTCACTGGCTTTCCTCTCCTCTGAGCGATCTCCGCACCTGCCGTGGCTCTTGGTCCGGTTGTTTGACCGGGTGGATCGTGGTCTGCTGCTCTTTAATCCAAAAACCCCGTCTTCCAAAGCGACTTACATTTGCTATACATGTCAGAGTCGCACGCCTCTGGAGCAACTAGAGGATTCTTCCTCCCTGCCCCTGAGGAGAATTTGGGGTTCAGTTCAGATGATAAAGGTGAGCCACAGCTAGTGCTATTATTTACATAAAGATCCGCTGCTGCAGGTCAATAACATTCATCATGCCTGCAAGTAACTTAGACTCAACTTTTGAAGAAATTATATTTTGCTTTCCCTCGTCATCTTCGTGCTGGGTCATGGTCAGGGACAAGGTGAAACTCTCATTAGCAGCATCACTGCGGTTAAACACCTTTCATTCCCTGTAACTTTCTCACCTCCTCTCTGCTCAACAAGTTTAAAAATAAAAACCATGCACACCTCATTTACATAACTTACACACACACACCTCAGCGCTCCTTAACAGGAAGAGTGTGACAGAGGAGATAATTGGGATGGGAGATGAATGGGAAAAAGTGTGAAAATGATGGAGAGCAAGTACAGTATGTGAGAAAGAGAGGTGCTGCCACATAGAGTGCAGCTCCACTCAACTTGTTAGCAGTAAAACAGTGTGTGTGTGTTGTGTGGGGATACTACTGCACAGTGCAGAGACAAGAACGGATTGAAATACTATCCTGACGACTCTTTTGGGGGTCGCCCTAAATTTCATTTCAGCCCGGGCATCCTGACTTTTTGTGATTATTCTAAGTTTACTAGGGCAGCTGTGGCTCAGGAGGTAGAGTGGGTTGGCCGTTAATCGGAAGGTCGGCGGTTCAATCCCGGCTCCCCCAGGCTGCATGTCGAAGTTTCCTGAACCCCGAATTGCCCCTGTTCTGCCAGTGTATGAATATGTGAATGTTAGTTTCTGTTGAGCACTTAGGCTCAGTGTATGAATGGGTGTGAATGCAGATATAGTGTAATGTAGTGAGTGGTCGAAAAGACTAGAAAGGTGCTATACAAGTACGGAGCATTCTAGTATGTCTCCTGGAAAGAAAGAAAGTAAGTAAGTTCTTTGTAAGAATGGTGTGTGTCATCCACAGAATGGATCCCATTTCAGAGTTGATGGGTGGGGAGTCTCCAGCAGTCAGTCATTCTGACAGCAGAGAGCGAGGGAGGAAAACATTCAGAGAGAATGTTATGTTTATGTTATGTTTCATTTTGAGTCTGAAGTATAAACAAATCATGCAGAGATGCAGAGATACAGACAGAAGAGGAAAAAATAGAGAGAAATACTAGCTGATAAAGACAGTAAAGATGGATGTCCAGACAAAGAGAAAAGAGATGCAAAGAAGCCATCTAATCATTGATGGCATTGACAGACTGACTGACCAGTGAGCCACAAGCACACAATCAAAGTCAAACAGAAAGAGCATGAAGGAATCTCAGTCTGACAGTGGAGTGCAGCACTGATAAAAGTACCAAAGAATCCAGCATGTCTGCATTTCAATCATGAAGTGTTTCTCTTACAGAGACAAGACAGACGTTAAGATCATTTATAATTATAGATAAGATAATTCCTGTTTATAACAACTTGGGTAATTGGAGCAGTTTTATTGATTATGATAACGTTCTACTCACCAATTAATTTTCCCAAATCTGACTCTTGTAGCAAAGAGACCACTGGACTGTTGACATATTTCAGTGTGGAATCTCCCCAAGACCAGCTGCACCTTACTGCATGGCGTATCAATTAACAGTGGTCATTGAAATACTCTTCTGCCACTTCTAGTGATGCCACTTTTCCCCAGATCTCAGCAGTTACAAACATTTGACCTACTGTAATAAACTGGAATGATCATAAAAAAACATAAGAAAAAGCTGCAATATGTCCGTTAAACAGCTTTGACAATCAAGAGTGGACCTGATTGATACTGAGTAAAATTCAGGTCTTATAAGTTACTTTGACATTACTGAAAGTGGTTACCAAATATCCATCCTGTGGTTTGGTATTGGGTCTAGGTACAACAACATCCACATTGGTTCAGGCTAGGTTGGTCCCTTTATGTACTCCTGATCCCTCACCAATACCAGAATCTTGTCATGTCACAGAAACTTGAATGTGGTGCCAAAAATAAAAAATAAATCAGAGTAGGGATTTCTGGCACAACTTCACCTACAGTACAGTGCTTTACTGTTAGACCAACAAATCATAGCTTTTGGCCTTCATCAGGGTCATCATAAAACACATTACAAAGAACATTTAAGTACAGTAGGTATGAAGGTAGAAAAACTATTAAAAATGTATAAGACAACCAGTCATATACATACACCCACACACATAACAGCCAATGTGCCACCTACACATAGATGGGATGAGAGACATGAGGAGTGGACTTCATCCAAAATGTTCCAGTTTGGGAATATGATTGAACTGAAACCACATGTCCGTATTTCTACTTCATACCTACCATACTTAAATGTTCTGATGAAGGCCACACACTCTTTATATGGAATCTTTTACAATCAGAGAAACTGACAGATAGTTGTTGGCCTGTGTACAGCTGTGTTGTGTCTGAAATGATTATTCTAAGTTTACTGCAAGTATAACAAACACAATCCTCTTTCTATCCAGGAAGCTCACCCGAACAGAGAGGATGGGATAATTACTTTGTGTGTTGAAAACCTGACAGACTGTGGACTGTGATAAGCATGTCATTATGCTCTCAATGTGGGCGCCCATGTTGCTGTAGAGCTACAGCTTCTGTCAGCTGCACACTGATGCTCTATTGAAGCCCTCACAGCTGCAAGACAGTCATGGAACAGTCAAAGCAGTCACCCCTCCACACCAGCACTGTTAGGAGCTGTAGCTCAGGAGGTAGCGCACCCACTGATCAGCGGGTCGATTCCCGCCTCCTCCAGTCTGAAGTGTCCTTGGGCAAGATACTGAACCCCAAACTATGAGTGTTAAGATGAATGTGTGTGTGTGTGATTAGTTTCTTGGCTTCATCTACATATGACATGCAATGTAAAGCACTGAGTAGTTCTTTCATCCTGCAGCCTATTTGCTTCCATTCTGGCACATTTGTATCATGGAAAGTTCCTCTTCACAATATACAGACAACAATCACTTAGATTACTCTAATACTAAAGGAATGGTCTGAATTTATTTAACAATTACAGGCAAGATCTGAAGTTATAAGGAGCTCTTTTTTTCTAGGATTTCTGAACAGACTGATGGAGGTGTATCTTCCACTGACATCTGAGAACCTGCCACCACCTTAAAGAGTGATTTATCAGTGCATGTATAATATTTGTGTGTTCTGATGTGACTGAATTATGACTGAAAAAAAGAAGAAAAAACAAACAAACAAAAACAAATATGACAAAAATTCAGAGCTATTATAATAATGTATACCTATTTGGATAGCAGAGTCTATTCTTTAAATAAAAAATTTACTTTGGGAACCCTGGAAGCCCAATATAACTCATCTGGTCAAATCAAAACTACACTTGTGTATGAACTAACCCGTAACCAGAATCCACTCTCAAGTCTGGACATGAGACCAGGCTCTAGGTTGAGCAGGAGTTTTGGAGTATATCCAGCACACATACAGTACAGCTGCAGCTGCAGTTTGACCATTGAAGGTCAGTACAGAAATCAAGAGCATACATTCCTGTGTGGGTGTGTCAGAGTGCAGGGAGACTTACTGTTCATTCACGACAAAGATGCAGTTGTCTTGGGAGGGGATGCCTGACACCGGATGTTTACAGGTCACCTTTCGCTCATTGTGACTGCAGGGAAAGATAGAGTGAGAGACAGTGAAAGACAAAAGAAAGAGAGAGAGAGAGAGAGTTCACTCACTGCAACAACACAACAGCTGAAACATGGACAGAGAGCTGAGGACAGGGAGACATTTCTGCATCATAGCTTTACTAAAACAAAGCTCCCTGTAGAGACAGCAGTGCAGCGCCTCAGGATGTCCACATATAGTCATCACAAACCTGGAGCAGTGGGTGACTCTAAACGTCAGCATAATGTCCCGTCTGTTAGGTGGGGAAAAAAAGCTGTTGCAGAATCCAGTCCCTTCCAAAATAAAAGAACGTACAGAGTACACAAGACTGAAAAGTGACCAATCTTCCAAAACGCTGTACCCAGGCCAGTCAAAGCAAAGTGGACAGTGTGAGAGAGACTCCCTCTCCCTGCCTTTTTCCTCTTGTCCTTCAGTCTTTTGTCTCTCTCCTCATCATGTTCTCTCTTACCTTCATCACAAAGGCTAACAGATAAAACAAAGATTTTAAATCCACAGAAATTATGAATTTAACTTGAGGATTTTCCTAATGTTGTCATGTTAAGTTCTAACTTGTCAATAATCACAAATCCAAAGTTTACTGTAGCATGTCAACCTTTTTTTACATCCTGCTCCAGGCTGTGATCTATACACACACACACACACACACACACACACACAGACACGCACACCAGGGTTCCAGGGTTTTAGCTGGAACCTTATGGTAGTGCCCCAGTTGTTGTCTATCAATGGAGAGAACAGAGCTGGAGTATCCTCGCTGACATTTAGATCCACTGTGTGGGAGCGTTACGGTTTCCCTGTTATTTCCAACCATTAGTATCAAACAGCATACCGACATTGTGTAGCTGAATTCGGGCACAGGACATCTGTGGAAACACTTCAAACATGTAATTTACGACAGCATCACCCGGATCGATGTGTCGATGAGCAGAACAGGACAAATCCAGAATGGAAGGTGAGTCTTTGTCCCCTCAGTGTTCAGACAGCCTGTCACTGAAGAGAAGGGCCAAAGAAAAAACTAATGCTTTAGAGTGTTTATCGCAGCAGATATGAGACCGCAATACAGAATTTAAGCATCAGAGTGCTTGAGCCCCGCTCCAGTGTTCCTTCATGTGTGCATGTCAGTCGGTCCGTAGTTGCCTATGAGAATGAGCACCAGCTGTTCAGGAATTAACAGGTCAGAGTCTGATGATGGACTTTCATATCAATATGCCAGCATTAAAGTGCCTTAACTGTTACATAAGAATTATGGCCAGTCAGCGAATTCTTCTAAATAAATGAATTTTATTTTCTATATGTTATTGTTTTCATTGCAGTGCCCCAACCACCCAGCCCCCAAACAAGGCACCATAAAAACCATCAACTGATAAAAAGTGTGATGCAGACTGACAGCAGAGAGAGAGGGAAAGTATGGACAGCAGTTCTCATGCATCAGTATCCTGTTGCTGCTGCTTTGACAGTTTGCTGAGGTTTAAAGCGTTGTCAAAATGTTGGTAATTACTATTACATAGAAGTTTTCCTGGCCATTCAAATGAATACAAAAACCATCAATATCACACACTTTTTAGTATGACATCATTATATAGACAGACCTCCTCTCAGCATCCCTGTGTAGGGGAGACCGGGGTTGGTTGGCACACGAATCCATAATTAAACTCAGTGGGCTCTCTGGGGGGTCAGCTTGTGTTGGCAACAGATGGAGGCTAAGTGTCTACACATTTTTCACACCCACATCTGGGGAAGCCAGATGTGCAAGAGCTGAAGGGAGTCAGAGAGGGAGGGGCAGGGGGCCGTGCAGCACCTTACACCTCAAACTGCTCTGCTGCTCCAGTACCCTGCAGCCGGAGGAGAACCAGGCCAGAGGGCCGCAAGAGAACAAGAAAACACACACATATGCATGCCCACATTTGCACTCGCACACACCAAAGAACTAGATGTACATATGTCTTTAAAAAAAAGAGCGCTCCTGATTATTACACTCTCCTGTGTCTGTAAGTGAAATACAGGACTGTTGGCTCTAAATAGATGAATAAAATAACATGTCATGTCTGTCTTATGATACTAGTCTTTTTTAAATAAAACACAAATAAAGCCAACAGATCTGGCTGATAACTAGACAGCACAGCACATCAGAAAGAAATGACACTGAATAATCCATCAGGGTGCCATTCAACAGGCTTTCAGCTCAAACTTAAAGCAGCATTTCAAAGAAGCATCATTACACTCAGTTTCAGACACGCATCTAGACAAATCACAGTGACGAGTCGAGTGAGTGGACTCCATGTGAACTCTGCTGTATCCAATTTTAACTACACATCTCTGCTGCTCCCCTGTGAAGCCTACAGCTGCGATGGAACAGAAAAGATGAGTCACCTTGAGTTGTGGAAGACACAAGTATAACTTTTTTTTATAATCACAAGACTGAAACAAGAACAGCAACAGGCAGCACTCACATAAAATGATCTAAAACAGTTTCATTTCAAGAATGTAGTTTTTGAAGGCAGAATGAGCAGCATTTGTCAGTTGCACAACATTCAGCGTTGGCTCCTCCTCTATCTGAAAATCAACTTTTATCGATAGTTTTGGACTGCTGCAGTGGCCGTGGCTTGTGTGTTAAACCTCAACGATTATTTTCTCACAATATAAAGTTAACATAAAGTTATTTGCATTGGTTGATAGGACTAGTAGTGTACTACTAGTGTACATAGACCACTACATACAGCGTTGTGTCTTTTTCACTCACTGTGAAGAACTTCTACACCAACGACATGTTTTAGTGCGCGTGTGTGTGTGTTTATTGGTTATGACAATAGCCAGTGGTTACTGTCTGTGCTGCTGTATGCATGACGTGAAACACCGTTTATTGTGACTCACCGTTTACTGTGACTTACTGTGATAAGCTGAAAACCGGCCTCCTCCGGTCCCCAGCCGGTCAAACGGTGCCTCTCTAGAGGGCAGTAACATAAAGTTAAGAAAATAAATACAGGGATGAAAGAATGAAAAAGAGAGACAGGAGGCGAGAAAACCACCTCTCAGTCAGGGAGAACAAGACAAGGAATGTGTGCTAGGTCACAGCAGCTTCCTGGTGTTGTTCCAAGCACTTCCAATACAGGTGTAATGACATCAAAAGATATTAAGATGGAGGAGGAGGAGGAGGATGAAGACGAGGAAGATTTAAGGGGAGCTGAAAGTCCAAAATTTGACGTAAAATTCAAAATGGCTGACTTCCTGTTGGTTTTAGGGCATCGCTCCAAGAGGCTTTTTTGTGCGTCTGGACAAGATACACGTACCACAGAAAATTTGTACACGTAGGTGAAACTTGCGGCGGGGGCTGCTTCAATAAAATTCACTTCCTGTTGCCAGCAGGTGGCGCTATGACTGTGGGTGAATGTCAGCATGTACATGTGTTCAGGGCGAGACTCTCATCCTACATGTACACTTTGGTCCAGATGTGAGCATGTACACTGAAGTTACAACAACTTCCTGTGTCATGGCGAAGACTTGATCTTTGACGCCACGCCACGGACACGCCCATTGACGAAAACTTGCAAATAGCACAACTTTTCATCTTCAATGCCTTTAGAAGGCACAGCAGAAATTTGAGGTCGGTCGGACTAAATCCCTAGGAGGAGTTCGTTAAAGTACGAAGTGTGTAAATCATCCAAAATTTGACGTAAAATTCAAAATGGCCGACTTCCTGTTGACTTTAGGGTATGGGTTCTTGAGGCTTTTTTGTGCGTCTTGATATGATACATGTCCCCAGCAAATTTCGTGCATGTAGGTTGAACGTGAACGAGGGGCTAATTTTTTCCAATTTTCTAGGTGGCGCTAGCGAGTCATTTTGCCACGCCCATGCGCAAACCCATAAAATACGAAATTTTTCACCGGTTCTGACATGTTTGCAAATTTTGGTGAGTTTTCGAGTATGTTTAGGTTATGTCAATTGAGCCTACTTTGCAGAAAAAAAAAATAAAAATAAAATAAAAATTAAAGCTGCAAGCAGCGTTGGGCGGGCCCTCGCACTTATAAGCGCGTCCGCGTGTGAGCCGGCCGAGTTGCATATTCTGGAGCTCTGCCGGTGCGGCTGTGAATTTGCTACGCGGTTGACGCCGCATGAAGGTGTATATGTCACTTCCTGTGTCCCCTGTGTGGAGCTACATAGCACTTGCCGCTATGAATATAAATCGGTATTGACGTGTAGATGTCTGCGTGGTGGGAGAGTTATCAAGCACGTAAAGTTTGTTTCAGATGTGAGCATGTACACTGAACAATAATGTACCCAAACAATAAAATAAATTCCTTTTATATTTCCCTGCCTTGTTGTTTATGTGTACATACAGAGGAAGAATGTGAGAACAGCACACATTTCATCGTTACTGTGTGTTAGAGCATGGGAGAACAGTGGATACTTTTAATACAGCCCACACCCCTAATACTGTGTAACTATAACAAGTAGAGAACAGAAGAAAAAGATGTTCTTTCTTTACAACTGTCTGCATAGCTTATTCATATTGTGTAATGAATGAAAATAAATAGGCCTACTAGGCTCCTCTCTACTTTGACATTTAAGATTAGCTGTTTGATCCACCTTCATACACATGTGACATTACTGTACAACTTGAGAAAGGTGAGTTGTTTTCTGCTCCAGCCTGCCTAAAAGAAAAGCGTTTTTGGGATTAAATGGACTTTATTAGCTGCTGCAGTGCAGGATGAACTCAGAACAGACCCATTTCTCACCTTATTATTCTAAATCATGCAACGAAGAAGAAGAAATGCATAATAAATCCTGGGACAAAATCTGTCCACAGCATGTAGTCTGATGAACAAGACTTGTGTTATAGCTGACTTGGGCAGTGAAATGTTTAATTTTTTTAATTCATGTGGTCATAGTTGTCCACAACTCAAATCAGAATATAAGAAGAAATGTTTTATACCACCTCAAGAAGGCTTCCTATCAGAAAGGTAGGAAGGTATTTCAAATGTACAACTGCAGTACTTAAATCTAAGTAAAGTAATTTCCCTGACATTACTGTGTTACGCATGTAACAGGTTTTATACTTCCTGTGAGTATAATCCAATCAATCTTATTTTCATACTGTATATCCGTTGTGTAATTTGATAAATTGTGTTGTATGGTGCTCGCATCGGGTACACTGACACTTCATTGCCCTCTCAGAGAAGACTCTGACTGCAACATGCGTCTTTGTAAAGAGAGAAACGGACAGAAAAAGTCTCTAACTCTGCCTGTCAGCTCGCTCTGCTCCGTTAAAACTGAATTTACCATACAGAATTGAATACGAGTGCACTCCAGATTTAGCTGCAGCCAGCTGACCGTGTGCTTCTCCCTATACCGCAGTTCTGTGTCCATGCATGCAGCAAACTGAAAGCACTGTCTGTCGGAGCGTCTACGTGAAAAGAGAAGGAAGACATTGCTGGTAGTATTGTCTTCAGAGTTGTTAAACACCTCAGCGCACTGAAGGAAGCCATCTGACTGTGTGAGGGGCAAGATCGTTGATGTCTGCAGGCAGAGTAGGAGCTCTCCTGTCTGACTGGTCCACCAATAGCAGAGAAGATGACCCCTTGAGACACAGCCCCTCCTCATTTGCATAATGAGGCAGAAATGCATACAAAAATTTAAAAAAGACAGGCAGAAATAAATACCATGGGTGAAAATAAATAAGGTAAATAAATACAAAGGAAGAATAAAACAGACAAAAATATTAAAACACACACATAAATAAATACATTAAAAAATTAGTAATAAATAAAGTTGAATAAACAAATAAGGTAATTATAACAAAGGTGAATAAGTAAAGGCACTAATTAAAATATAACATTTATGTCTCCTTGTATAATTTAATTACTACCTACATTTATTTATTTACTTTATTTTTTTGTGTATTTAATTGGCTTATTTATTTATTGAGCATTTATTTATT
Organism: Micropterus salmoides; assembly: GCF_014851395.1. Classification (NCBI taxonomy): domain Eukaryota; kingdom Metazoa; phylum Chordata; class Actinopteri; order Centrarchiformes; family Centrarchidae; genus Micropterus; species Micropterus salmoides. The sequence goes on along the minus strand of NW_024044433.1, from coordinate 5,028 downwards.
TCTGTATTTATTTCTGCTGTGTCAGGATCGGTCCTCCATAACGGGGTGGGAGAGTTATCAAGCACGTAAAGTTTGGTTAGATGTGAGCATGTACACTGAAGTTACAACAACTTCCTGTGTCATGGCGAAGACTTGATCTCTGACGCCACGCCACGGACACACCCATTGACGAAAACTCGCAAATAGCACAACTTTTCATCTTCAATGCCTTTAGAAGGCACAGCACAAATTTGAAGTCGGTCGGACTAAATCCCTAGGAGGAGTTCGTTAAAGTACGAAGTGTGTAAATCATCCAAAATTTGACGTAAAATTCAAAATGGCCGACTTCCTGTTGATTTTAGGGCATCGCTCCAAGAGGCTTTTTTGTGCGTCTGGACAAGATACACGTACCACAGAAAATTCGTGCACGTAGGTGAAACGTGCGGCGGGGGCTGCTTCGTTAAAAGTCACTTCCTGTTGCCAGCAGGTGGCGCTATGACTGTGGGTGAATGTCAGCATGTACATGTGTTCAGGGCGGGACTCTCATCCTACATGTACAGTTTGGTCCAGATGTGAGCATGTACACTGAAGTTACGACAACTTCCGTGTCATGGCGAAGAGTTGATCTTTGACGCCACGCCACGGACACGCCCATTGACGAAAACTTGCAAATAGCACAACTTTTCATCTTCAATGCCTTTAGAAGGCACAGCACAAATTTGAGGTCGGTCGGACTAAATCCCTAGGAGGAGTTCGTTAAAGTACGAAGTGTGTAAATCATCCAAAATTTGACGTAAAATTCAAAATGGCCGACTTCCTGTTGGGTTTAGGCTATGGCTCCAAGAGACTTTTTTGTGCGTCTGGACAAGATACACGTACCACAGAAAATTCGTGCACGTAGGTGAAACGTGCGGCGGGGGCTGCTTCGTTAAAGGTCACTTTCTGTTGCCAGCAGGTGGCGCTATGACTGTGGGTGAATGTCGGCATGTACATGTGTTCAGGGCGGGACTCTCATCCTACATGTACAGTTTGGTCCAGATGTGAGCATGTACACTGAAGTTACAACAACTTCCTGTTTCATGCGAATCATCGACGCCACGGACACGCCCATTGACGAAAACGCGCAAATAGCACAACTTTTCATCGTCAATGCCTTTAGAAGGCACAGCAGAAATTTGACGTCGATCCGACTAAATCCCTAGGAGGAGTTCGTTAAAGTACGAAGTGTGTAAATCATCCAAAAATGGCCGTAAAATTCAAAATGGCCGACTTCCTGTTGACTTTAGGCTATGGGTTCTTGAGGCTTTTTTGTGCGTCTTGATATGATACATGTCCCCAGAAAATTTCGTACATGTAGGTTGAACGTGAACGAGGGGCTAATTTTTCCAATTTTCTAGGTGGCGCTAGCGAGTCATTTTGCAACGCCCATGTGCGAAACTTGTAGAATACGAAATTTTTCACCGGTTCTGACATGTTTGCAAATTTTGGTGAGTTTTCGAGTATGTTTAGGCCATGTCATTGGCCTACTTTGCAGAAAAAAAAAAAAAAAAAAATTAAAGCTGCAAGCAGCGTTGGGCGGGCCCTCGCACTTGTAAGCGCGTCCGCGTGTGAGCCGGCCGAGTTGCATTCTGGAGCTCTGCCGGTGCGGCTGTGAATTTCTACGCGGTTCCGACGCCGCATGAAGGTGTATATGTCACTTCCTGTGTCCCCTATGTGGAGCTACATAGCACTTGCCGCTATGAATATAAATCGGTATTGACGTGTAGATGTCTGCGGGTGGGAGAGTTATCAAGCACGTAAAGTTTGTTTCAGATGTGAGCATGTACACTGAACAATAATGTACCCAAACAATAAAATAAATTCCTTTTATATTTCCCTGCCTTGTTGTTTATGTGTACATACAGAGGAAGAATGTGAGAACAGCACACATTTCATCGTTACTGTGTGTTAGAGCATGGGAGAACAGTGGATACTTTTAATACAGCCCACACCCCTAATACTGTGTAACTATAACAAGTAGAGAACAGAAGAAAAAGATGTTCTTTCTTTACAACTGTCTGCATAGCTTATTCATATTGTGTAATGAATGAAAATAAATAGGCCTACTAGGCTCCTCTCTACTTTGACATTTAAGATTAGCTGTTTGATCCACCTTCATACACATGTGACATTACTGTACAACTTGAGAAAGGTGAGTTGTTTTCTGCTCCAGCCTGCCTAAAAGAAAAGCGTTTTTGGGATTAAATGGACTTTATTAGCTGCTGCAGTGCAGGATGAACTCAGAATAGACCCATTTCTCACCTTATTATTCTAAATCATGCAACGAAGAAGAAGAAATGCATAATAAATCCTGGGACAAAATCTGTCCACAGCATGTAGTCTGATGAACAAGACTTGTGTTATAGCTGACTTGGGCAGTGAAATGTTAATTTTTTTAATTCATGTGGTCATAGTTGTCCACAACTCAAATCAGAATATAAGAAGAAATGTTTTATACCACCTCAAGAAGGCTTCCTATCAGAAAGGTAGGAAGGTATTTCAAATGTACAACTGCAGTACTTAATCTAAGTAAAGTAATTTCCCTGACATTACTTTTACGCATGTAAAGGTTTTATACTTCCTGTGAGTATAATCCAATCAATCTTATTTTCATACTGTATATCCGTTGTGTAATTTGATAAATTGTGTTGTATGTGCTCGTCGACTGCTTCATTGCCCTCTTCAGAGAAGACTCTGACTGCAACATGCGTCTTTGTAAAGAGAGAAACGGACAGAAAAAGTCTCTAACTCTGCCTGTCAGCTCGCTCTGCTCCGTTAAAACTGAATTTACCATACAGAATTGAATACGAGTGCACTCCAGATTTAGCTGCAGCCAGCTGACCGTGTGCTTCTCCCTATACCGCAGTTCTGTGTCCATGCATGCAGCAAACTGAAAGCACTGTCTGTCGGAGCGTCTACGTGAAAAGAGAAGGAAGACATTGCTGGTAGTATTGTCTTCAGAGTTGTTAAACACCTCAGCGCACTGAAGGAAGCCATCTGACTGTGTGAGGGGCAAGATCGTTGATGTCTGCAGGCAGAGTAGGAGCTCTCCTGTCTGACTGGTCCACCAATAGCAGAAGATGACCCCTTGAGACACAGCCCCTCCTCATTTGCATAATGAGGCAGAAATGCATACAAAATTTAAAAAGACAGGCAGAAATAAATACCATGGGTGAAAATAAATAAGGTAAATAAATACAAAGGAAGAATAAAACAGACAAAAATATTAAAACACACACATAAATAAATACATTAAAAAAATTAGTAATAAATAAAGTTGAATAAACAAATAAGGTAATTATAACAAAGGTGAATAAGTAAAGGCACTAATTAAAATATACATTTATGTCTCCTTGTATAATTTAATTACTACCTACATTTATTTATTTACTTTATTTTTTTGTGTATTTAATTGGATGCTTATTTATTTATTGAGCATTTATTTATTTCTGTATTTATTTCTGACTGTGTCAGGATCGGTCCTCCATAACGGGGTGGGAGAGTTATCAAGCACGTAAAGTTTGGTTCAGATGTGAGCATGTACACTGAAGTTACAACAACTTCCTGTGTCATGGCGAAGACTTGATCTCTGACGCCACGCCACGGACACACCCATTGACGAAAACTCGCAAATAGCACAACTTTTCATCTTCAATGCCTTTAGAAGGCACAGCACAAATTTGAAGTCGGTCGGACTAAATCCCTAGGAGGAGTTCGTTAAAGTACGAAGTGTGTAAATCATCCAAAATTTGACGTAAAATTCAAAATGGCCGACTTCCTGTTGATTTTAGGGCATCGCTCCAAGAGGCTTTTTTGTGCGTCTGGACAAGATACACGTACCACAGAAAATTCGTGCACGTAGGTAAACGTGCGGCGGGGGCTGCTTCGTTAAAAGTCACTTCCTGTTGCCAGCAGGTGGCGCTATGACTGTGTGAATGTCAGCATGTACATGTGTTCAGGGCGGGACTCTCATCCTACATGTACAGTTTGGTCCAGATGTGAGCATGTACACTGAAGTTACGACAACTTCCGTGTCATGGCGAAGAGTTGATCTTTGACGCCACGCCACGGACACGCCCATTGACGAAAACTTGCAAATAGCACAACTTTTCATCTTCAATGCCTTTAGAAGGCACAGCACAAATTTGAGGTCGGTCGGACTAAATCCCTAGGAGGTTCGTTAAAGTACGAAGTGTGTAAATCATCCAAAATTTGACGTAAAATTCAAAATGGCCGACTTCCTGTTGATTTAGGCTATGGCTCCAAGAGGCTTTTTTGTGCGTCTGGACAAGATACACGTACCACAGAAAATTCGTGCACGTAGGTGAAACGTGCGGCGGGGGCTGCTTCGTTAAAGGTCACTTTCTGTTGCCAGCAGGTGGCGCTATGACTGTGGGTGAATGTCGCATGTACATGTGTTCAGGGCGGGACTCTCATCCTACATGTACAGTTTGGTCCAGATGTGAGCATGTACACTGAAGTTACAACAACTTCCTGTTTCATGCGAATCATCGACGCCACGGACACGCCCATTGACGAAAACGCGCAAATAGCACAACTTTTCATCGTCAATGCCTTTAGAAGGCACAGCAGAAATTTGAGTCGATCCGACTAAATCCCTAGGAGGAGTTCGTTAAAGTACGAAGTGTGTAAATCATCCAAAAATGGCCATAAAATTCAAAATGGCCGACTTCCTGTTGACTTTAGGCTATGGGTTCTTGAGGCTTTTTTGTGCGTCTTGATACGATACATGTCCCCAGAAAATTTCGTACATGTAGGTTGAACGTGAACGAGGGCTAATTTTCCAATTTTCTAGGTGGCGCTAGCGAGTCATTTTGCCACGCCCATGTGCGAAACTTGTAGAATACGAAATTTTTCACCGGTTCTGACATGTTTGCAAATTTTGGTGAGTTTTCGAGTATGTTTAGGCCATGTCATTGGGCCTACTTTGCAGAAAAAAAAAAAAAAAAAAAAAAAATAGAGCAATTCAATAGGGACCTCGCACGTCGC
>NW_024044432.1:0-40944 GCF_014851395.1 Micropterus salmoides | reverse complement strand
ACACGTACCACAGAAAATTCGTGCACGTAGGTGAAACGTGCGGCGGGGGCTGCTTCGTTAAAGGTCACTTCCTGTTGCCAGCAGGTGGCGCTATGACTGTGGGTGAATTCAGCATGTACATGTGTTCAGGGCGGGACTCTCATCCTACATGTACAGTTTGGTCCAGATGTGAGCATGTACACTGAAGTTACGACAACTTCCGTGTCATGGCGAAGAGCTGATCTTTGACGCCACGCCACGGACACGCCATTGACGAAAACTTGCAAATAGCACAACTTTTCATCTTCAATGCCTTTAGAAGGCACAGCAAACATTTGAGGTCGGTCGGACTAAATCCCTAGGAGGAGTTCGTTAAAGTACGAAGTGTGTAAATCATCCAAAATTTGACGTAAAATTCAAAATGGCCGACTTCCTGTTGGGTTTAGGCTATGGCTCCAAGAGACTTTTTTGTGCGTCTGGACAAGATACACGTACCACAGAAAATTCGTGCACGTAGGTGAAACGTGCGGCGGGGGCTGCTTCGTTAAAGGTCACTTTTGTTGCCAGCAGGTGGCGCTATGACTGTGGGTGAATGTCGGCATGTACATGTGTTCAGGGCGGGACTCTCATCCTACATGTACAGTTTGGTCCAGATGTGAGCATGTACACTGAAGTTACAACAACTTCCTGTTTCAGCGAATCATCGACGCCACGGACACGCCCATTGACGAAACGCGCAAATAGCACAACTTTTCATCGTCAATGCCTTTAGAAGGCACAGCAGAAATTTGACGTCGATCCGACTAAATCCCTAGGAGGAGTTCGTTAAAGTACGAAGTGTGTAAATCATCCAAAAATGGCCGTAAAATTCAAAATGGCCGACTTCCTGTTGACTTTAGGCTATGGGTTCTTGAGGCTTTTTTGTGCGTCTTGATACGATACATGTCCCCAGAAAATTTCGTACATGTAGGTTGAACGTGAACGAGGGGCTAATCATTTCCAATTTTCTAGGTGGCGCTAGCGAGTCATTTTGCCACGCCCATGTGCGAAACTTGTAGAATACGAAATTTTTCACCGGTTCTGACATTTTGCAAATTTTGGTGAGTTTTCGAGTATGTTTAGGCCATGTCATTTGGGCCTACTTTGCAGAAAAAAAAAAAAAATAAAATAAAGCTGCAAGCAGCGTTGGGCGGGCCCTCGCACTTGTAAGCGCGTCCGCGCGTGAGCCGGCCGAGTTGCATTCTGGAGCTCTGCCGGTGCGGCTGTGAATTTCCTACGCGGTTCCGACACCGCATGAATGTGCTATATGTCAGTTCCTGTGTCCCCTATGTGGAGCTACATAGCACTTGCCGCTATGAATATAAATCGGTATTGGCGTGTAGATGTCTGCGGGGTGGGAGAGTTATCAAGCACGTAAAGTTTGTTTCAGATGTGACCATGTACACTGAACAATAATGTACCAAACAATAAAATAAATTCCTTGCCTTGTTGTTTATGTGTACATACAGAGGAAGAATGTGAGAACAGCACACATTTCATCGTTACTGTGTGTTAGAGCATGAGAACAGTGGATACTTTTAATACAGCCCACACCCCTAATACTGTGTAACTATAACAAGTAGAGAACAGAAGAAAAAGATGTTCTTTCTTTACAACTGTCTGCATAGCTTATTCATATTGTGTAATGAATGAAAATAAATAGGCCTACTAGGCTCCTCTCTACTTTGACATTTAAGATTAGCTTGTTTGATCCACCTTCATACACATGTGACATTACTGTACAACTTGAGAAAGGTGAGTTGTTTTCTGCTCCAGCCTGCCTAAAAGAAAAGCGTTTTTGGGATGAAATGGACTTTATTAGCTGCTGCAGTGCAGGATGAACTCAGAATAGACCCATTTCTCACCTTATTATTCTAAATCATGCAACGAAGAAGAAGAAATGCATAAGAAATCCTGGGACAAAATCTGTCCACAAATACTGTACAGCATGTAGTCTGATGAACAAGACTTGTGTTATAGCTGACTTGGGCAGTGAAATGTTTAATTTTTTTAATTCATGTGGTCATAGTTGTCCACAACTCAAATCAGAATATAAGAAGAAATGTTTTATACCACCTCAAGAAGGCTTCCTATCAGAAAGGTAGGAAGGTATTTCAAATGTACAACTGCAGTACTTAAATCTAAGTAAAGTAATTTCCCTGACATTTTTGTGTTACTTTACTTTTAATAGACCCATGTAAGAGGTTTTATACTTCCTGTGAGTATAATCCAATCAATCTTATTTTCATACTGTATATCCGTTGTGTAATTTGATAAATTGTGTTGTATGTCGTGCTCGCATCTCAGAGAAGACTCTGACTGCAACATGCGTCTTTGTAAAGAGAGAAACAGACAGAAAAAGTCTCTAACTCTGCCTGTCAGCTCGCTCTGCTCCGTTAAAACTGAATTTACCATACAGAATTGAATACGAGTGCACTCCAGATTTAGCTGCAGCCAGCTGACCGTGTGCTTCTCCCTATACCGCAGTCTGTGTCCATGCATGCAGCAAACTGAAAGCACTGTCTGTCGGTGCTTCTACGTGAAAAGAGAAGGAAGACATTGCTGGTAGTATTGTCTTCAGAGTTGTTAAACACCTCAGCGCACTGAAGGAAGCCATCTGACTGTGTGAGGGGCAAGATCGTTGATGTCTGCAGGCAGAGTAGGAGCTCTCCTGTCTGACTGGTCCACCAATAGCAGAGAAGATGACCCCTTGAGACACAGCCCCTCCTCATTTGCATATGAGGCAGAAATGCATACAAAAATTTAAGACAGGCAGAAATAAATACCATGGGTGAAAATAAATAAGGTAAATAAATACAAAGGAAGAATAAAACAGACAAAAATATTAAAACACACACATAAATAAATACATTAAAAAATTAGTAATAAATAAAGTTGAATAAACAAATAAGGTAATTATAACAAAGGTGAATAAGTAAAGGCACTAATTAAAATATATACATTTATGTCTCCTTGTATAATTTAATTACTACCTACATTTATTTATTTACTTAATTTTTTTGTGTATTTAATTGGATGCTTATTTATTTATTGAGCATTTATTTATTTCTGTATTTATTTCTGACTGTGTCAGGATCGGTCCTCCATAGCGGGGTGGGAGAGTTATCAAGCACGTAAAGTTTGGTTCAGATGTGAGCATGTACACTGAAGTTACAACAACTTCCTGTGTCATGGCGAAGACTTGATCTCTGACGCCACGCCACGGACACACCCATTGACGAAAACTCGCAAATAGCACAACTTTCATCTTCAATGCCTTTAGAAGGCACAGCACAAATTTGAAGTGGTCGGACTAAATCCCTAGGAGGAGTTCGTTAAAGTACGAAGTGTGTAAATCATCCAAAATTTGACGTAAAATTCAAAATGGCCGACTTCCTGTTGGTTTAGGCTATGGCTCCAAGAGACTTTTTTGTGCGTCTGGACAAGATACACGTACCACAGAAAATTCGTGCACGTAGGTGAAACGTGCGGCGGGGGCTGCTTCGTTAAAAGTCACTTCCTGTTGCCAGCAGGTGGCGCTATGACTGTGGGTGAATGTCAGCATGTACATGTGTTCAGGGCGGGACTCTCATCCTACATGTACAGTTTGGTGCAGATGTGAGCATGTACACTGAAGTTACGACAACTTCCGTGTCATGGCGAAGAGTTGATCTTTGACGCCACCACGGACACGCCCATTGACGAAAACTTGCAAATAGCACAACTTTTCATCTTCAATGCCTTTAGAAGGCACAGCACAAATTTGAGGTCGGTCGGACTAAATCCCTAGGAGGAGTTCGTTAAAGTACGAAGTGTGTAAATCATCCAAAATTTGACGTAAAATTCAAAATGGCCGACTTCCTGTTGATTTTAGGGCATCGCTCCAAGAGGCTTTTTTGTGCGTCTGGACAAGATACACGTACCACAGAAAATTCGTGCACGTAGGTAAAACGTGCGGCGGGGGCTGCTTCGTTAAAAGTCACTTCCTGTTGCCAGCAGGTGGCGCTATGACTGTCTGTGAATGTCGGCATGTACATGTGTTCAGGGCGGGACTCTCATCCTACATGTACAGTTTGGTCCAGATGTGAGCATGTACACTGAAGTTACGACAACTTCCGTGTCATGGCGAAGAGCTGATCTTTGACGCCACGCCACGGACACGCCCATTGACGAAAACTTGCAAATAGCACAACTTTTCATCTTCAATGCCTTTAGAAGGCACAGCACAAATTTGAGGTCGGTCGGACTAAATCCCTAGGAGGAGTTCGTTAAAGTACGAAGTGTGTAAATCATCCAAAATTTGACGTAAAATTCAAAATGGCCGACTTCCTGTTGATTTTAGGCTATGGCTCCAAGAGGCTTTTTTGTGCGTCTGGACAAGATACACGTACCACAGAAAATTCGTGCACGTAGGTGAAACGTGCGGCGGGGGCTGCTTCGTTAAAGGTCACTTTCTGTTGCCAGCAGGTGGCGCTATGACTGTGGGTGAATGTCGGCATGTACATGTGTTCAGGGCGGGACTCTCATCCTACATGTACAGTTTGGTCCAGATGTGAGCATGTACACTGAAGTTACAACAACTTCCTGTTTCATGGCGAATCATCAACGCCACGGACACGCCCATTGACGAAAACGCGCAAATAGCACAACTTTTCATCGTCAATGCCTTTAGAAGGCACAGCAGAAATTTGACGTCGATCCGACTAAATCCCTAGGAGGAGTTCGTTAAAGTACGAAGCGTGTAAATCATCCAAAAATGGCCATAAAATTCAAAATGGCCGACTTCCTGTTGACTTTGGCTATGGGTTCTTGAGGCTTTTTTGTGCGTCTTGACATGATACACGTCCCCAGAAAATTTCGTAGATGTAGGTTGAACGTGAACGAGGGGCTAATTTTTCCAATTTTCTAGGTGGCGCTAGCGAGTCATTTTGCAACGCCCATGTGCGAAACTTGTAGAATACGAAATTTTTCACCGGTTCTGACATGTTTGCAAATTTTGGTGAGTTTTCGAGAATGTTTAGGCCATGTCATTTGGGCCTACTTTGCAGAAAAAAAAAAAAAAAAAAAAAAAAAATATATAATCCGAGCAAATTCAATAGGGACCTCACACGGTCGTGCTCGGGCCCTAAATATATATATATATATAATCCGAGCAAATTCAATAGGGACCTCACACGGTCGTGCTCGGGCCCTAAAAATATAATCCGAGCAAACCCTAACCCAGCCAAAATATTGAGGAGCTGAAGGAGCTCAGGCCTCCTGAGTCGATGATAACTGTGAAATAAGGGACATTTAAATAAGTGAATATTACTGATAGTTACTGTATTCATCCTAATTTCAGATAGTTCAGCACTAGTATAGGCCTGGTATTAATTCACTGGGGTGTTTTCATCTATTAAATCCTGGTGCAAGAAGCACAGTCTACATTAGTCTCTGATTTATTGATGGTCACTAACTTGTCAATAATCCCAACCATTCATGCAGAACAACTTGAGGCTGCTGTTAGTTGGAGTCTTTACCGGCACATCGTCGGTCGTTTGGACGCTTCACACGTAGGGTCTCTATATTTAGAACAGACTGCATGAGCAGCTTTTTATTTGCTTTCATAAAGGTTAAAGATACGGGAGATTTACGGGGAAACATTTAACGGGAGGACAGCGGGTGAGAACAGAAATGTGCGACATGAGAGGAGCAGAGAGAGGAGTGATGTGAGGCTACATCCACACTACTACGGTTTTTAAACAGTCGTGCAGCTACAGGTTCATTCTGTTGTCGTCCTTGTGCGACAGATCTGCTCACCAATCAGAGCGGGCACAGGGCGTGAACATTTTACAGCAACAAATGAAACCAGAGGAAAAGGTGTTAATGAAGCGACACAGGCTGTGCGAGAAGGGTCCAGCTAACACTTTACAATTTGAGAATAAGAAGGTTTCAACGTTTCGACATTGGTTAAGTACAGGTAATTACAGGTGTTCACAGTATATGTTGCTTGCTGACAGGGGCTTCATATAACGTTCTGTTAAGAACTCACATACCTGCGTACCTAAACTTTGTCCCTATTTTTGTCTTTTTTTATTCTATTTTCTCAATGTCTTTTCTGAAATCCACGTTATCCTTTGTTTCACTTAATGCTAGGGGGTTACGAGATTCTATGAAAGGAAATCACTTTCTTGTTTTGTAAAAATGAAAAAGCACAGTGCTATCTTCTTCAAGAAACTCACTCTAACAACACAGATGAAAAGTTCTGGTCAAATCAGTGGGGAGACAAAATAGTCTTTAGCCACGGCACAAATAGGTCAGCAGGTGTCGCCATACTCTCAAATAATTTTCCTGGGAAGGTGGTAACTACCAAGAAGGACTCTTATGGTCACTGGATAATTTGTGTGGTTGAAGTCGATGATCACTTTCTGATATTGGGAAATATAAATGGGTATAATAACAATAACCAAAACAAAAATTTACCTTTGGAAATGACAATTGCTATTAAAGATCTAGGCCAAAGATATCAAACTGAAAATTTCATATTTGGAGGAGACTTTAATATCAGGGGCACCATTACAACCCTATTTTAATTGAGTTTTGTAATATGTTTCAACTAAGAGATGTACGGCGCACGCTTAACCCTGATAGCCAAACCTTTACTTGGTTCAAAGCAGATGGTTCAGTTAAATCTAGATTAGATCTCTGGCTTCTGTCTGATACTGGGTCTAACTGGAGACCAAGTCCACAATCTCCACTGCACCTTTAACAGATCACTGCTTGATTAAACTTATTCTTACTCCTACAAATGCAAGTCAAAGGAATAAAAGGTTTGGAAGTTCAATTCGAGCCTTCTTAAATATGAACCATTCTGTCAAGAAATTATTTCAGTAATCAGTGATATTAATAAAGACTGCATCTTAACAAATTACAGGGAGAAATGGGAATTCTTAAAATACAAAGCACAAACAGCAAAAAATTAAGCAGAGCGAGTAAAAAAAGGGAAATGGAAATTGTAAAGTAACCTATGTTAACTGTAGATGACAAACAAAAACTGATCCTTCTGCAGTCTTCACTTCATTTACATTAATAAGGCCAAAGGAGCATATATCAGGTCGAGAGCGAAGTGGATAGAGGAGGGTGAAAGGAGTTCTGCCTATTTCTGTAGATTGGAGAGAAAGAGACAAGAACGAAATACTATAAAAACTCTGTTCATTGATAACCAAGAATGTACGGATCCTAATAAGATCTCTAAGGAAATCTTTCAGTTTTACAGTAAATTGTACTCTTCCTCTTATTCATGTACAGCTGCTGATGCTTTCTTCGAGCTCACTAAAGAACGGATCCCTAAAGTGGACGAGTGTTTTAAAGATGTATGTGATGCTGGAATCAGAATGGACGAAGTTGAAAATGCCTTGAAATGTTTATCCTTAGACAAGTCTCCAGGTTCAGATGGTCTAACAAGTAACTTCTACAGACACTTCTGGGAACATCTGAAAGACCTCTGTTTCAACATGTTAAAGAAGTTTCTGAAACTCTAAGTCTACCAACTACAATGAAGCAAGGAATCATCACCCTCATACCCAAACCTGGTAAAGACCCCAAGCTAACTGACAATCTTGGGCCCATAACCTTACTTAACAATGACTATAAAATCTTAACTCATGTCTACGCAAACAGACTAAAAACTGGTATCACTCAAATCATTTCAGACACACAATCGGGGTTCATAAAGGACGATCAATTCACAATAACATACGACTTGTACTTGACTTACTGGATTACAATCACTTAATCGACGATGATGGTTTGATCCTTTTTCTTGACTTTTTCAAAGCGTTTGATATGATTGAACACCAATTTATGTTTCGCACCCTAGAACAATTTGGTTTTGGTGAAAATATAGTGAAATTACTGTATAAAGACACTAATAGTACTGTGTTGTTAGCACAAGGTGTATCTCCAAGGTTTTCTATTGACAAAGGCATTAAACAAGGCTGCCCCATCTCCCCTCTGCTCTTCATCGCTGCAGCAGAAATGCTTTCCATTCTGGTTAAACATTCAGATTTTGAAAAATTAACAGTGCCAGACAAACTACTAACTATCAGCCAACTGGCTGATGACACGACTATATTTATGAAAGACAGTGACCAAAGTCCTAAGGTTCTTCACACAGTTCATTTCTTCTCGAAAGCATCTGGCTTAAAATTAAACCTTAATAAATGTGAGATTTTTCCAATTCACAATTCCACCCTTACATCAGTTCATAATATCCCTGTAAAATCAGCTGTTAAATACGAGGGTACACATTACTAAGGATAAGAACTCGCTCGATAATCTTAATATTTGGAATAATCTGGATAAATGCAAACCATATTTAAACTCCTGGTCTCAAAGAGGCAGAATTTTTCTTCCAGACATTTCTCGATTCATCTACCCAGCCTACTCCTTATCGCCTTATAAAAATGCAATAAAAGCTATTTTCAATTATATCTGGAAAAAGAAAACCCACTATATTAAGAAAGGCACTATAGTTAAAGAATATGAAGAAGGTGGACCTATTGATATTGAGTGCATTAACGGTACTATTAAAACAAACTGGTTAAGGTCTTTTTTAATTCACGAAAAACAAGTCTGGTTTCATATTCCCAGTAAAAGTTTTATGAAGGTAGGAGGCATTGATTTCCTTCTTCGATGTGACTTTGATCTGAAAAAGCTCCCTGTCTATTTATCCTCGTTTCATCAACAACTTTTACTGTATTGGAGAATGATATATTTATTTATTTATTTTTAGTGTACATCACCTTCCAGTCTTGATTGTTCCCTTGTTAATTATACACTGGTTTATACTATGTCACTTTGTATGTAGATTTTGTCAATAAAGAAGAGAAAAAAAAAAAGAGAGAAGGGTCCAGCTGCAGCTCGCAGACAAACGTGATGGAAGTTAACGGAAGTTGAACTTCCATATATGGAAGAAAACGTGATGACGTTCATTCGACCGCTCGGTCCACGCATAGTTGTTAAATAAAAGACGTGCCAAGATGGCGGCCGAGTAAGTTCGTTAATGCTGAGCTCCTGCACAAAAGTTCTACTTTGGTGGCAATTCAAGAACAACTGCATCCCTCTGACTACTTCCCATAACTTTGGAAGCAACCTAATGTCACCGCCTGAGAGGAAAAGAATGCACAAAAGCAAGAAAAACCTCACCCTGATGCACAGCTAAGTGACGCTCTGATAGCCTCGTGTCACGATTATGCTAGCACTATGTCGACAGCAGAGGTCTCCATGTCGGAGGAGAACTTTCCCCCGCTACCTGTGACTCCATGTGACTCCATGTGACTCCCCGCCGGTGCAAAAGGCTCTCTATAATGCCAAACACGATCCCACATCCCAAGACAACATGGTCATTACTACCCTTTCCCAGCTTCTTAAGGAGCAGGCTGACTCCATAAGAATTCTGGTGAGTGAAAACTCCAAGAAAATTGATGGAAACGCATTGAAAATTGAAGGGTTAAAGAAAACGGTGGACTTTGTATGCAGTGAAATAAAAGAAGCACAACTGAGAGTCAAGAATGTTGAGGGCCGACTTAAAGAAGAAGAAAAAAAGTGGCGGCGCTCCTAACTCGCGTGCGCGAACTGGAGACTTACTCAAGAAGGTGGAACTTGAAGGTCTACGGAGTGGCCGAAAACACTGCAGAAAATGTGAAGGAAAAGATTACAGAGCTTTGCCGGAGTATTCTGCCAGATGACAAGCTGACACCCGGGGTCGACGTCGCCCATCGCATTGGGAAGCTAACACCAGCCGTCATCATCAGGTTCTCCCAGAGATCCTACAGAGATGCTCTATGGAAAGCGGCAAAAAACCACCCCGTCATGCGTGATAACAAGCTCCGCTTTGTTGAAGATCTCCCTCAACCTGTCAAGGAGGCCAGACTGAAGATATGGCCATTGGTGAGTAAGGAACGCAGTGAAGGAAAATCTGCTTACTTTGCTGGAGCACGGGCCTTTGTCGATGGGAAGGAAATCTCTTGAAGAATTGAACTGACTGTGTTCCGAAATCCCTGGATTAATGAACATGAGACGACCTCTCAGACCCTCATGGTTTGTTTTCTTTTGGATAAAACATAGATTTATTTTTTGATATATGACCCAAGTGAATTTCTAGGCTCATGGCTCTTTTTACTACGTTGCTCTGAAGCCTGGTCCTTAGTTTTGATTATTGAAGAACGTTTATGATGTAACTCAATATATTCCTTAAAAAATCATACTTAACTACTGACCAACAATTTAAAAGACATTTTTGTCTTTTGGTAAATAAGTTGGGACACAACAAATATGGTCCTAAGTTTCCACCATGTAACACTATTTTTATTTTAAGGTGCAATTGGTGCTCAGTATAACATTGTTTGTTTGCTTGTTCCCTAATACTTCACAAGCCTTTTATTCTTGGAAATTTCATCGTCTATAGTTTCTTTAAACGCCGGGGGTTAAGAAATATAACTAAACGTAAAGCTTTATTTTTTGTTTTGTCAGGAATCTCACTCAAACTCAAAGGACGAGAATTTTTGGAGAAGGATTTATGTTTTTCTCACTGCTCGGAAAGATCGGCTGGTGTCTTAACGTTGAAGCACAAATATAATGGGGACATTTGACTCACAGATACAGATCCAAAAGGTCATTTTATCTGCCAAGTGGTTGGTTACAATAAGATTGTTCTAATCATTTTCAACATCTATGGGTACAATTCTAATTTAGAAAATATCCAATTATTTGTTAAAATAGAAAATAGACTAAAGCGTTGGCTAACAAAATTTCCAAACTCTCACATTTTACTTGGAGGAGACTTTAATGTTACTCTAAATTCTGAGATTGACAGATGGCCTCCTACAAAAGATAACAATAGAAAAGCTTATTTTAAGCTTTTTATGGACAGGTATGATTTAACTGATGATGGAGAGCTAAATTCCCAGATGAATTTCATTTACCTGGAGTAACAAAGACGACACTAGACTTTCTCGAATAGACTTCTGGTTAGTATCAAAAAGTATTAAAGAGCAGGATATCTCAGTTAACATTCTTCCCTGTCCCTTCAGCGATCATAAAGCAGTACTCTTCTCTATTAAATTATTTTCAGATAATGCTTATAAAGCCAATCACTGGAAACTAAGTAATTCTCTTCTTAAAGTGGAGGAGGTTAAACAAAAAATCCCACAGCTGATTAAACAGTTTTTTAACAAAGCTGTGGTGGAAAATTTGTTTAGTGTTAATTGGGAGTTATTTAAATATGAATCAGCAAAATACCTAAGGAAGCTTGGTAATCTTGCTAAAATGAGAAAATTAGAGGAACAAAGAGTTATCACGGGCATTTCCATAATGTCTCAAATATCACCAGACGTCTTAACAGAGGAGGAGAAAGTAGAAATGCTTAATCTACAAGAGAGCCTGGATAAAATATATAAAAGAAGGCAGAAGGAGCTTTTATAAGGTCTCGGAAACAGTGGTTAGAAGAAGGGGAGCAAAATTCTTCATACTTCTTCAAACTGGAAAAGTATCATGCAAAGATGAATACCATTAATGAATTAAAAGTTGGCAACTCTGTAAGTGATGATCAGCATTTAATATCTGATTTTTGTTCCTCCTTTTATAAAAATGATATAACTCGGAATATTCTGACGATGATGCTTCAATGTTCATCAATTCTCTACATAATACCCCTAAACTCGACAACTCAGAGAGGGATTTTTGTGACCTCCCCTTATCCCTGGCAGTCAGTCAATGTTTAGAACTGCTAAAACACAACAAGTCCACATTTTATAAATTGTTTTCCCAGCAGATGGCGCCCTTCTTACTGCAGGTGTTTAATGAAAGTATCAAAGCCAAAACCTTCCCATGGAGTCTGACTCAAGGTTTGATTACTTTACTCCCTAAACCACACAAGGACTTACTTTATATCGATAATTGGCGTCCAATTAGCTTATTGAATAATGATTACAAAATTTTGGCCTTGATCTTTGCTAGAAGAATAAAAAAAGTATTAGATTCTATAATTGATGAAACACAATCAGGCATTTCTCCAACAACATTAGATTAGTCTTAGATTTAGTTGACTATTCACATTTAATTTCAGACGACAGCTTTTTGTTTTTCTTAAGACTTTTTCAAGGCTTTTGATACTGTCGAACATAATTAGGGCCCGAGCACGACCGTGCGAGGTCCCTATTGAATCTGCTCGGATTATATATTTAGGGCCCGAGCACGACCGTGCGAGGTCCCTATTGAATCTGCTCGGATTATATTTTTTTTTTTTTTTTTTTTTTTTTTTTTTCTGCAAAGTAGGCCCAAATGACATGGCCTAAACATACTCGAAAACTCACCAAAATTTGCAAACATGTCAGAACCGGTGAAAAATTTCATATTCTACAAGTTTCGCACATGGGCGTGGCAAAATGACTCGCTAGCGCCACCTTGAAAATTGGAAATGATTAGCCCCTCGTTCACGTTCAACCTACATGTACGAAATTTTCTGGGGACATGTATCGTATCAAGACGCACAAAAAAGCCTCAAGAACCCATAGCCTAAAGTCAACAGGAAGTCGGCCATTTTGAATTTTATGGCCATTTTTGGATGATTTACACACTTCGTACTTTAACGAACTCCTCCTAGGGATTTAGTCGGATCGACGTCAAATTTCTGCTGTGCCTTCTAAAGGCATTGACGATGAAAAGTTGTGCTATTTGCGAGTTTTCGTCAATGGGCGTGTCCGTGGCGTCGATGATTCGCAATGAAACAGGAAGTTGTTGTAACTTCAGTGTACATGCTCACATCTGGACCAAACTGTACATGTAGGATGAGAGTCCCGCCCTGAACACATGTACATGCCGACATTCACCCACAGTCATAGCGCCACCTGCTGGCAACAGAAAGTGACCTTTAACAAAGCAGCCCCCGCCGCACGTTTCACCTACGTGCACGAATTTTCTGTGGTACGTGTATCTTGTCCAGACGCACAAAAAAGCCTCTTGGAGCCATAGCCTAAAATCAACAGGAAGTCGGCCATTTTGAATTTTACGTCAAATTTTGGATGATTTACACACTTCGTACTTTAACGAACTCCTCCTAGGGATTTAGTCCGACCGACCTCAAATTTCTGCTGTGCCTTCTAAAGGCATTGAAGATGAAAAGTTGTGCTATTTGCAAGTTTTCGTCAATGGGCGTGTCCGTGGCGTGGCGTCAAAGATCAGCTCTTCGCCATGACACGGAAGTTGTCGTAACTTCAGTGTACATGCTCACATCTGGACCAAACTGTACATGTAGGATGAGAGTCCCGCCCTGAACACATGTACATGCTGACATTCACAGACAGTCATAGCGCCACCTGCTGGCAACAGGAAGTGACTTTTAACGAAGCAGCCCCCGCCGCACGTTTACCTACGTGCACGAATTTTCTGTGGTACGTGTATCTTGTCCAGACGCACAAAAAAGCCTCTTGGAGCGATGCCCTAAAATCAACAGGAAGTCGGCCATTTTGAATTTTACGTCAAATTTTGGATGATTTACACACTTCGTACTTTAACGAACTCCTCCTAGGGATTTAGTCCGACCGACTTCAAATTTGTGCTGTGCCTTCTAAAGGCATTGAAGATGAAAAGTTGTGCTATTTGCGAGTTTTCGTCAATGGGTGTGTCCGTGGCGTGGCGTCAGAGATCAAGTCTTCGCCATGACACAGGAAGTTGTTGTAACTTCAGTGTACATGCTCACATCTGAACCAAACTTTACGTGCTTGATAACTCTCCCACCCCGCTATGGAGGACCGATCCTGACACAGTCAGAAATAAATACAGAAATAAATAAATGCTCAATAAATAAATAAGCATCCAATTAAATACACAAAAAAATAAGTAAATAAATAAATGTAGGTAGTAATTAAATTATACAAGGAGACATAAATGTATATATTTTAATTAGTGCCTTTACTTATTCACCTTTGTTATAATTACCTTATTTGTTTATTCAACTTTATTTATTACTAATTTTTTAATGTATTTATTTATGTGTGTGTTTTAATATTTTTGTCTGTTTTATTCTTCCTTTGTATTTATTTACCTTATTTATTTTCACCCATGGTATTTATTTCTGCCTGTCTTTTTTAAATTTTTGTATGCATTTCTGCCTCATTATGCAAATGAGGAGGGGCTGTGTCTCAAGGGGTCATCTTCTCTGCTATTGGTGGACCAGTCAGACAGGAGAGCTCCTCTGCCTGCAGACATCAACGATCTTGCCCCTCACACAGTCAGATGGCTTCCTTCAGTGCGCTGAGGTGTTTAACAACTCTGAAGACAATACTACCAGCAATGTCTTCCTTCTCTTTCACGTAGAGCTCCGACAGACAGTGCTTTCAGTTTGCTGCATGCATGGACACAGAACTGCGGTATAGGGAGAAGCACACGGTCAGCTGGCTGCAGCTAAATCTGGAGTGCACTCGTATTCAATTCTGTATGGTAAATTCAGTTTTAACGGAGCAGAGCGAGCTGACAGGCAGAGTTAGAGACTTTTTCTGTCTGTTTCTCTCTTTACAAAGACGCATGTTGCAGTCAGAGTCTTCTCTGAGATGCGAGCACGACATACAACACAATTTATCAAATTACACAACGGATATACAGTATGAAAATAAGATTGATTGGATTATACTCACAGGAAGTATAAAACCTCTTACATGGGTCTATTAAAAGTAAAGTAACACAAAAATGTCAGGGAAATTACTTTACTTAGATTTAAGTACTGCAGTTGTACATTTGAAATACCTTCCTACCTTTCTGATAGGAAGCCTTCTTGAGGTGGTATAAAACATTTCTTCTTATATTCTGATTTGAGTTGTGGACAACTATGACCACATGAATTAAAAAAACATTTCACTGCCCAAGTCAGCTATAACACAAGTCTTGATCATCAGACTACATGCTGTACAGTATTTGTGGACAGATTTTGTCCCAGGATTTCTTATGCATTTCTTCTTCTTCGTTGCATGATTTAGAATAATAAGGTGAGAAATGGGTCTATTCTGAGTTCATCCTGCACTGCAGCAGCTAATAAAGTCCATTTAATCCCAAAACGCTTTTTTTTAGGCAGGCTGGAGCAGAAAACAACTCACCTTTCTCAAGTTGTACAGTAATGTCACATGTGTATGAAGGTGGATCAAACAAGCTAATCTTAAATGTAAAGTAGAGAGGAGCCTAGTAGGCCTATTTATTTTCATTCATTACACAATATGAATAAGCTATGCAGACAGTTGTAAAGAAAGAACATCTTTTTCTTCTGTTCTCTACTTGTTATTTACACAGTATTAGGGGTGTGGGCTGTATTAAAAGTATCCACTGTTCTCCCATGCTCTAACACACAGTAACGATGAAATGTGTGCTGTTCTCACATTCTTCCTCTGTATGTACACATAAACAACAAGGCAGGGAAATATAAAAGGAATTTATTTTATTGTTTGGGTACATTATTGTTCAGTGTACATGTCACATCTGAAACAAACTTTACGTGCTTGATAACTCTCCCACCCCGCAGACATCTACACGTCAATACCGATTTATATTCATAGCGGCAAGTGCTATGTAGCTCCACATAGGGGACACAGGAAGTGACATATAGCACATTCATGCGGCGTCGGAAACGCGTAGGAAATTCACAGCCGCACCGGCAGAACTCCAGAATATGACTCGGCCGGCTCACACGCGGACGCGCTACAAGTGCGAGGGCCCGCCCAACGTGCTTGCAGCTTTAATTTTTTTTTTTTTTTTTTTTCTGCAAAGTAGGCCCAAATGACATGGCCTAAACATACTCGAAAACTCACCAAAATTTGCAAACATGTCAGAACCGGTGAAAAATTTCGTATTCTACAAGTTTCGCACATGGGCGTGGCAAAATGACTCGCTAGCGCCACCTAGAAAATTGGAAAAAATTAGCCCCTCGTTCACGTTCAACCTACATGTACGAAATTTTCTGGGGACATGTATGTATCAAGACGCACAAAAAAGCCTCAAGAACCCATAGCCTAAAGTCAACAGGAAGTCGGCCATTTTGAATTTTATGCCATTTTTGGATGATTTACATACTTCGTACTTTAACGAACTCCTCCTAGGGATTTAGTCGGATCGACGTCAAATTTGTGCTGTGCCTTCTAAAGGCATTGACGATGAAAAGTTGTGCTATTTGCGCGTTTTCGTCAATGGGCGTGTCCGTGGCGTCGATGATTCGCTATGAAACAGGAAGTTGTTGTAACTTCAGTGTACATGCTCACATCTGGACCAAACTGTACATCTAGGATGAGAGTCCCGCCCTGAACACATGTACATGCCGACATTCACCCACAGTCATAGCGCCACCTGCTGGCAATAGAAAGTGACCTTTAACGAAGCAGCCCCCGCCGCACGTTTCACCTACGTGCACGAATTTTCTGTGGTACGTGTATCTTGTCCAGACGCACAAAAAAGTCTCTTGGAGCCATAGCCTAAACCCAACAGGAAGTCGGCCATTTTGAATTTTACGTCAAATTTTGGATGATTTACACACTTCGTACTTTAACGAACTCCTCCTAGGGATTTAGTCCGACCGACCTCAAATTTCTGCTGGCCTTCTAAAGGCATTGAAGATGAAAAGTTGTGCTATTTGCAGTTTTCGTCAATGGGTGTGTCCGTGGCGTGGCGTCAAAGATCAACTCTTCGCCATGACACGGAAGTTGTCGTAACTTCAGTGTACATGCTCACATCTGCACCAAACTGTACATGTAGGATGAGAGTCCCGCCCTGAAACATGTACATGCTGACATTCACCCACAGTCATAGCGCCACCTGCTGGCAACAGGAAGTGACTTTTAACGAAGCAGCCCCCGCCGCACGTTTCACCTACGTGCACGAATTTTCTGTGGTACGTGTCTTGTCCAGACGCACAAAAAAGTCTCTTGGAGCCATAGCCTAAACCCAACAGGAAGTCGGCCATTTTGAATTTTACGTCAAATTTTGGATGATTTACACATCGTACTTTAACGAACTCCTCCTAGGGATTTAGTCCGACCGACTTCAAATTTCTGCTGTGCCTTCTAAAGGCATTGAAGATGAAAGTTGTGCTATTTGCAAGTTTTCGTCAATGGGCGTGTCCGTGGCGTGGCGTCAAAGATCAGCTCTTCGCCATGACACGGAAGTTGTCGTAACTTCAGTGTACATGTCACATCTGCACCAAACTGTACATGTAGGATGAGAGTCCCGCCCTGAACACATGTACATGCGACATTCACCCACAGTCATAGCGCCACCTGCTGGCAACAGGAAGTGACTTTTAACGAAGCAGCCCCGCCGCACGTTTCATACGTGCACGAATTTTCTGTGGTACGTGTATCTTGTCCAGACGCACAAAAAAGCCTCTTGGAGCGATGCCTAAAATCAACAGGAAGTCGGCCATTTGAATTTTACGTCAAATTTTGGATGATTTACACACTTCGTACTTTAACGAACTCCTCCTAGGGATTTAGTCCGACCAACTTCAAATTTGTGCTGTGCCTTCTAAAGGCATTGAAGATGAAAAGTTGTGCTATTTGCGAGTTTTCGTCAATGGGTGTGTCCGTGGCGTGGCGTCAAAGATCAAGTCTTCGCCATGAACAGGAAGTTGTTGTAACTTCCAGTGTACATGCTCACATCTGAACCAAACTTTACGTGCTTGATAACTCAAGGGGTCCCTTCTCTGCTATTGGTGGACCAGTCAGAAGAGGCTCATGGGTGTGTCCGGGCGTGGGTCAAAGATCAAGTCTTCGCCCATGACACAGGAAGTTGTTGTAACTTCAGTGTACATGCTCACATTGAACCAAACTTTACGTGCTTGATAACTCAAGGGTCATCTTCTCTGCTATTGGTGGACCAGTCAGACAGGAGAGCTCTTACTCTGCCTGCAGACATCAACGATCTTGCCCCTCACACAGTCAGATGGCTTCCTTCAGTGCACTGAGGTGTTTAACAACTCTGAAGACACTACCAGCAATGTCTTCCTTCTCTTTTCACGTAGACGCTCCGACAGACAGTGCTTTCAGTTTGCTGCATGCATGGACACAGAACTGCGGTATAGGGAGAAGCACACGGTCAGCTGGCTGCAGCTAAATCTGGAGTGCACTGTCATTCAATTCTGTATGGTAAATTCAGTTTTAACGGAGCAGAGCGAGCTGACAGGCAGAGTTAGAGACTTTTTCTGTCCGTTTCTCTCTTTACAAAGACGCATGTCAGAGGTTCTCTGAAGAGGGCAATGAAGTCTCAGTAGTACCGATGCGAGCACGACATACAACACAATTTATCAAATTACACACGGATATACAGTATGAAAATAAGATTGATTGGATTATACTCACAGGAAGTATAAAACCTGTTACATGCGTCTATTAAAAGTAAAGTAACACAAAAATGTCAGGGAAATTACTTTACTTAGATTTAAGTACTGCAGTTGTACATTTGAAATACCTTCCTACTTTCTGATAGGAAGCCTTCTTGAGGTGGATAAAACATTTCTTCTTATATTCTGATTTGAGTTGTGGACAACTATGACCACATGAATTAAAAAAAAACATTTCACTGCCCAAGTCAGCTATAACACAAGTCTTGTTCATCAGACTACATGCTGTACAGTATTTGTGGACAGATTTTGTCCCAGGATTTATTATGCATTTCTTCTTCTTCGTTGCATGATTTAGAATAATAAGGTGAGAAATGGGTCTGTTCTGAGTTCATCCTGCACTGCAGCAGCTAATAAAGTCCATTTAATCCCAAAAACGCTTTTCTTTTAGGCAGGCTGGAGCAGAAAACAACTCACCTTTCTCAAGTTGTACAGTAATGTCACATGTGTATGAAGGTGGATCAAACAAGCTAATCTTAAATGTCAAAGTAGAGAGGAGCTAGTAGGCCTATTATTTTCATTCATTACACAATATGAATAAGCTATGCAGACAGTTGTAAAGAAAGAACATTTTTCTTCTGTTCTCTACTTGTTATAGTTACACAGTATTAGGGGTGTGGGCTGTATTAAAAGTATCCACTGTTCTCCCATGCTCTAACACACAGTAACGATGAAATGTGTGCTGTTCTCACATTCTTCCTCTGTATGTACACATAAACAACAAGGCAGGGAAATATAAAAGGAATTTATTTTATTGTTTGGGTACATTATTGTTCAGTGTACATGCTCACATCTGAAACAAAACTTTACGTGCTTGATAACTCTCCCACCCGCAGACATCTACACCAATACCGATTATATTCATAGCGCAAGTGCTATGTAGCTCCACATAGGGGACACAGGAAGTGACATATAACACCTTCATGCGGCGTCGGAACCGCGTAGAAATTCACAGCCGCACCGGCTGAGCTCCAGAATATGCAACTCGGCCGGTTCACGCGCGGACGCGCTACAAGTGCGAGGGCCCGCCCAACGCTGCTTGCAGCTTTAATTTTTAGGGCCCGAGCACGACCGTGTGAGGTCCCTATTGAATTTGCTCGGATTATTTTTTTTTATTTTATTTTTTTTTCTGCAAAGTAGGCCCAAATGACATGGCCTAAACATACTCGAAAACTCACCAAAATTTGCAAACATGTCAGAACCGGTGAAAAATTTCGTATTCTACAAGTTTCGCACATGGGCGTTGCAAAATGACTCGCTAGCGCCACCTAGAAAATTGGAAAAAATTAGCCCCTCGTTCACGTTCAACCTACATCTACGAAATTTTCTGGGGACATGTATCATGTCAAGACGCACAAAAAGCCTCAAGAACCCATAGCCTAAAGTCAACAGGAAGTCGGCCATTTTGAATTTTATGGCCATTTTTGGATGATTTACACACTTCGTACTTTAACGAACTCCTCCTAGGGATTTAGTCGGATCGACGTCAAATTTCTGCTGTGCCTTCTAAAGGCATTGACGATGAAAAGTTGTGCTATTTGCGCGTTTTCGTCAATGGGCGTGTCCGTGGCGTGGCGTCAAAGATCAACTCTTCGCCATGACACGGAAGTTGTCGTAGCTTCAGTGTACATGCTCACATCTGGACCAAACTGTACATCTAGGATGAGAGTCCCGCCCTGAACACATGTACATGCTGATATTCACCCACAGTCATAGCGCCACCTGCTGGCAACAGGAAGTGACTTTTAACGAAGCAGCCCCCGCCGCACGTTTCACCTACGTGCACGAATTTTCTGTGGTACGTGTATCTTGTCCAGACGCACAAAAAAGTCTCTTGGAGCCATAGCCTAAACCCAACAGGAAGTCGGCCATTTTGAATTTTACGTCAAATTTTGGATGATTTACACACTTCGTACTTTAACGAACTCCTCCTAGGGATTTAGTCCGACCGACCTCAAATTTCTGCTGTGCCTTCTAAAGGCATTGAAGATGAAAAGTTGTGCTATTTGCAAGTTTTCGTCAATGGGCGTGTCCGTGGCGTGGCGTCAAAGATCAACTCTTCGCCATGACACGGAAGTTGTCGTAACTTCAGTGTACATGCTCACATCTGCACCAAACTGTACATGTAGGATGAGAGTCCCGCCCTGAACACATGTACATGCTGACATTCACCCACAGTCATAGCGCCACCTGCTGGCAACAGGAAGTGACTTTTAATGAAGCAGCCCCCGCCGCACGTTTCACCTACGTGCACGAATTTTCTGTGGTACGTGTATCTTGTCCAGATGCACAAAAAAGCCTCTTGGAGCAATGCCCTAAAACCAACAGGAAGTCGGCCATTTTGAATTTTACGTCAAATTTTGGATGATTTACACACTTCGTACTTTAACGAACTCCTCCTAGGGATTTAGTCCGACTGACTTCAAATTTGTGCTGTGCCTTCTAAAGACATTGAAGATGAAAAGTTGTGCTATTTGCGAGTTTTTGTCAATGGGTGTGTCCGTGGCGTGGCGTCAAAGACCAAGTCTTCGCCATGACACAGGAAGTTGTTGTAAATTCAGTGTACATGCTCACATCTGAACCAAACTTTACGTGCTTGATAACTCTCCCACCCCGCTATGGAGGACCGATCCTGACACAGTCAGAAATAAATACAGAAATAAATAAATGCTCAATAAATAAATAAGCTTTCAATTAAATACACAAAAAAATAAAGTAAATAAATAAATGTTGGTATTAATTAAATTATACAAGGAGACATAAATGTATATATTTTAATTAGTGCCTTTACTTATTCACCTTTGTTATAATTACCTTATTTGTTTATTCAACTTTATTTATTACTAATTTTTTTAATATATTTATTTATGTGTGTGTTTTAATATTTTTGTCTGTTTTATTCTTCCTTTGTATTTATTTACCTTATTTATTTTCACCCATGGTATTTATTTCTGCCTGTCCTTTTTAAATTTCTGTTTGCATTTCTGCCTCATTATGCAAATGAGGAGGGGCTGTGTCTCAAGGGGTCATCTTCTCTGCTATTGGTGGACCAGTCAGACAGGAGAGCTCCTACTCTGCCTGCAGACATCAACGATCTTGCCCCTCACACAGTCAGATGGCTTCCTTCAGTGCGCTGAGGTGTTTAACAACTCTGAAGACAATACTACCAGCAATGTCTTCCTTCTCTTTTCACGTAGACGCTCCGACAGACAGTGCTTTCAGTTTGCTGCATGCATGGACACAGAACTGCGGTACAGCACACAGTAACGATGAAATGTGTGCTGTTCTCACATTCTTCCTCTGTATGTACACATAACAACAAGGCAGGGAAATATAAAAGGAATTTATTTTATTGTTTGGGTACATTATTGTTCAGTGTACATGCTCACATCTGAAACAAACTTTACGTGCTTGATAACTCTCTGACCCCCAGACATCTACACGTCAATACCGATTTATATTCATAGCGGCAAGTGCTATGTAGCTCCACATAGGGGACACAGGAAGTGACATATAACACCTTCATGCGGCGACATAACCGCGTAGCAAATTCACAGCCGCACCGGCAGAGCTCCAGAATATGCAACTCGGCCGGCTCACACGCGGACGCGCTTACAAGTGCGAGGGCCCGCCCAACGCTGCTTGCAGCTTTAATTTGTATTCGTTTTTTGGTATGTATGGATTTCTTGGGAAATTTTATGTCAATAGCACCTTTAGAAACATGTTAACTTAGAAGAATGGTGACATGTTCAACATTTACTTTACCTGCTGTGTAGCACCTTTCATAGACTAAGGGGTCACAAAGTGCTTTACAGTAAATTAAATAAACTAAACAGTAATATATATATTATAACAAAATACAAAACCATATTAGTTAAAAGCTTGTCTAAAAAGATATGTCTTTAGGTGTTTTCTAAACGTTTCCCCAGAATCCAAGGCTCTCAAACCTAAAGGGAGAGACTTCCAAAGCCTTGGAGCCACCACACAGAAAGCACAATCACCTCTTGTCTTAAAACTTATTTCTGGGAACAGTTGAAATGTCTCGACCTGAAGACCTCAGAGAGCGACCAGAGGTGTGTGCATGAATTACATCCTGGATGTAACAGGGAGCTTGTCAAGGCTCTTTGAGTAATGATTAAAATTTTTAAAAAGTCAAACCAATCAGAAGCCAATGAAGGGACTTAAGCACAGTGTTAATGTGCAGTCTCCTGCTGGTCTTAGTCAAAAGTTCCTGCTGCTGTCTGTACAGCTGATGTTGTGCTTTGTTGTCCTCTCAGTCTACCAGGTGGAGGTGGATTCAGAGGTGGAGTCTGTCCTGCTGCCCTGCAAAACCACAGTTCACCTGCCTGAAGGCGTCACAGTGGAGTGGAGGGACAGTTACAAAATGACGGTCCACGTATATAAGAACGGCTCTGACCAGCCTGAAGAACAGCACAGTTTTTACAGAGACCGAACAGAGATGAAGAGAAACCTGCAGAGACCTGGAGACCTCAGTCTGACCTGAAATACCCCACAGACTACGACAGAGACACCTACACCTGCACCGTCTACAGCAGGGAGAGAGACATCCTGATGGAGAAACAAGTGGAGCTCAAGGTCAAAGGTCAGTGCTGTAGCTACAGGTCAGAGGTCAAAGCTCTGAAAACCAAATTGCCTGTTTCAGTCCCCAGCTGATCAATCTGCACATCTCTAGCTGTAGAAGGTGACTTACAGTCCAACAAGCTGGTAAACAAGCTAGCTGATGTTATAACATCGTGGGCTCATGGAAAAATGATCAGTTATCAGGATTAATTTCTTAATGACTCAGCATCATCTGTATTAAAGACTAAAGAATGAGTTCATCTGATGTTTAAAGTGAATAAAACAGCCCTGCCAGTCTGCTTAACATTACTGCAGTTTCACAACTACTGAAGGATCAAACTGGTTTTCTGCCACCGGACTCCTGAGAGGGAAAGCAGGCAGAGGACCAAACCACTGTGAGGCAAGAGAGGGGGACTCAAAATGTTTCGAAACTTAAAACACACTTTTACTGCCCTGTGTGTGTTTCTATTGTTTTACTACTTACACAGTTATTCTAAGTACAGTGCAAACGTATTTGACACGCTGCTGATGTTCCTACTTACAAAGCATGTGGAGGTCTGTCATTTTTATCATATTATGTCATGCAATAAAATGCAAATGAATCATTTAAAAATCATACAATGTGATTTTCTGGATTTTTGTTTTAGATTGCGTCTCTCACAGTTGAAGTGTAGCTATGATAAAAATAACAGACCTCTACATGCTTTGGAAGTAGGAAAACCTGCAAAATCAGCAGTGTATCAAATATTGTTCTCCCCACTGTAGATATCATTACATTATTAATGCCAAAACTGTTTCAACAATAACTGACTGGGAAATATTCTGTTTATTAAATGAATGCACGGCATGGATTTACTTAATACACAAGTGTTCATATTAGCAACATGCTACAGGTGGTGAATAATAGGCCTTATCATACAGCTGCATCTGTATCAAGGGAAGCCACCTTAATATTTTATAATGATACATAGGGACCTAGGTTACCCACAGCAGTGAGGGCCAACGCCAGGCTGACAAAATAACATCAGCTAGTCAGCCATTAGGACAGTTAGCCGAAGCTGCAGCTGCATCAGTAAACTATGCTAGCTACATAAACAATGTCAAATAGCTTCTGCTGCGCTGTTGGACTCTGAGCGATCAGCAGCAGCAGGTGACAGTCTCACTTTATGATAGCGGTATGATTATAATATTATCATTAACCTTAACTGGAGCGTAACCCAGTATAAACAGTAGAGTCTAAAAGAGTTCATTAGAAGTTAATCTGAGATTAAAAGTCATTTCATGTTGATGAACAAGGTAAAAACATGGAGATGTATTTTATTAAAAACTGTTATATGTTGTATGATAAATAACTCTAACACGATAATGTTGAGTTAAAAACAGCATTTTTATGTTCAACTGGTAAAACTGTGCTAATTGAGCTGGAGTCTAATAGTGGGCTGTCATTGGTTGGAGGAGTGCATGATGGGAAATCAAGGTCAGGAAAGGAGGAGAGCGGCAGAAGGAGGATGGCGTCTTTGAGCCCGGGAGTGGAAATGTTTGAAAATGTTGAGAGTATGGCGAGTGAACGGGATGGTGAGCGAGGAGAACGGCAGGAGGTAACATGGAAGAGACCAAGAAGGAAGAACTCTGTGTCCAGTCACAGTGAGTCGGAACAACAGAACCAACTGAAAAAAGAGAGGAAAACAAACGGGACGGGAGAGAGGAAAGTGGAGATGGAGTTCAGAGAAGTTTCTGGTAGTAAACTACATCCAGTGAAACTTCCAAAGAGATCGGACACATTAGACAAGCAAGATTTCTGAGTAAAGGGAAGATGTTGATTGAAGCAGTCAGTAGAGTTCAACAGATACTGAAGATGAAGACCTTGAATGA
Source organism: Micropterus salmoides (assembly GCF_014851395.1). Lineage (NCBI taxonomy): Eukaryota > Metazoa > Chordata > Actinopteri > Centrarchiformes > Centrarchidae > Micropterus > Micropterus salmoides. The sequence goes on along the minus strand of NW_024044432.1, from coordinate 16,061 downwards.
AGTTCAAATTAAAAGTCCCGTTCCTGGGGCTAATCGTAAGGTTAGAGGAGCGATCAGTGGAGTTCCATTAGATATTGCTATTGAAGAAATGAAGAAAGAAATGAAAGGAGACAGAGTCACGGCAGTGAAGCGTCTTCCTACTAGATATCAGGGGAAATTAGTTGATAGTCTGTCCTACTGCAGTTTGAGGGAGACGTGCCTCAGAAAGTAATGATTGGCTGCATGAGCTTTAATGTGAGGGAGTTTGTACCTCAGCCGTTACGTTGCTTTAAATGTCAGAGAATCGGACATGTGGCAGATCAGTGTAAATCTAAGGGTGTGCTGGAGAACATGAATATGGCCGCTGCGCAGTAGTCACTAAAACTAAATGTTGTAACTGTGGGGGGAACATAGTGCTGCTTACCAGGGATGAGGAGTTCAAAAAAGAGCAAAAGATATTCAGAGATACAAAATAAAGTATCATACGCTGAAGCAGCAAAACAAGTCTCATTGATAGTGACAGCAGATTCTCAGCAAAGGACTTCCCTAAACTACCACAGACGCAGAACACGAGTGCCATAAAGTGTTCACATAAGTGTGCAGTTAAAGACGATGCTCTGATAGTGGAGAAGTTTCCATTTGTAGCTTTCATAGGTTTGGTAGTGAACGTAGCGCTGCAGCAGACAAAGAAAAGGTCCAGGCTGAGGACTATTGTTGAGGCAGCAAAAGATTATTTGGGGATCACGGAGATGACTGTAGACATGTTACATGAAATGTCAGCACCGAATGACGGAACATCTCAGTTTAGTGACTAAGTTCATAAAGGGTTTCCTTATCCTTCAGTGGAACGCCAGAAGCCTGATTGCAAACGCACAAGAATTTAAGAGAAATGTGCAACAGTTAAATGTAAAGCCTGACGTTATCTGTATTCAAGAAACATTCATAGTTCAGATAATTTGACAGAAGAAGGTAAAATCAGAAGACGGCAAACATTAGCTAGATACCCGGAGGTACTCGAGAACAGAAACTCTAATCAGAGTCCTCTAGATGAGGCCTTTACCGTGCCTGAGCTGAGGAGGGCTCTGAGTAAGAGTAAAAGAACGACACCTGCTAAAGACAATATGAGCTTTACTATGATAGAACATTTAAATGCTTCTGCATTGGGTAAAGTACTGGAGTTATTGAACAAGGTTTGGGAGGAGGGGAAGCTTCCAGTAGGGTGGAAAGAAGCAATTATTATTCAGATTAAGAAACCTGGGAAAGATCCTACAGATCCTGATCATTACAGACCGACAGCTTTAACTTCACATGTGTGTAAAACCATGGAGAAAATGATTCCAGAAAGAATAAGAAGAAGAAATGAGCTTCTTTCAGCACTTCAGAGTGGATTTAGAAGGGGGCGTAGTACTCTGGACCCTTTAATATGTTTGGAAACTGATGTTAGGAAAGCTCAAGCTAATAAAGAGGGGGTGCTAGCTGTTTTCTTTGATATAGAGAAGGCGCAGGAGGTCTTTTAATACAGCGAGATAAAATGGGTATTGGAGGTAAAATGTAGAACTGGATCAAAGGTTTCTTATCTGGTAGCTACATAATAAGGAGCAAATATTACAATTACTTAGATATGTATACAGACGGATCTAAAGATGAAGAGGACGAGGGAGGAATAGGAATATATATAGCAACAATGAATGTAAGCGTTGGGAAAAGATGACCTGATCAGGCTTCAGTGTACACGGCAGAGATGATGGTGATTATTGTAGGACTGCGGTGGGTTGAGGAAGTAAAACCAGACAGAGGGGTGTGTTGTGTTGATTCTCTAGCAGCCCTTTATAGTATTCAAAATATGAAATCTGATAGAGAAGATCTAATGCTAGAAATCCAACAGAGTTTATTTAGATTCCAGACACTACGGATAGATGTGAGATTCTGCTGGGTACCTGCCCACGTAGGTATAAAAGGGAATGAGAGAGCAGACAAAACAGCTAAAGAATCAACCGGGACGAACGATGTCATAAATACAGCCCTTGGAAAAGGAGAAGCTGAGGCGATAATCAGAAAAGAAACCATGAAGAAATGGCAGGACGGCTGGGATGTGGATAAAAGTGGAAGGAAATATTACAGCTTGTAAAAATCTATTAATGCTCAGGGAACAGAAGAGAGGAGAGCGTTTTAACCAGGCTGAGGTTTGATCATACAGGCTTAAATAAAACATTGTTTTAATGGGCAAAAGTCAATCAGACGTAGGAAATACAGGGATGAGAGGATGAGGCTGAATCAAAAGATGAGTCAGGCAGGAAGGAAGTGAACCTTGAAGGTTTATTAGGCCCAACAGGAGACGGAGTAAAGGACACACAGAAAGCTGTAGCACAATATCTGAAAAATATAGAGATATCAGAGATAGTGAGAGCAGCTGATGTTGGGGAGGACAGACAAATGTGTTGTAAATTATTACTGATGCAGTCAGAAACTCTCCAACCTCTTTGCAACCTGCAGCTTTGGCTTTTTTATCCAGCGCCCAGCAAAGTAACTTTAAAAAATAAAAGGACCAATATTTCAGTGTAAAAATGCTCAGCAGGTGATCAGAAATGACGTCATAACAGGAAACCAGAATAATCCAGGAGATCATTTCCATGGATGGAAAGAATGAGATCAATAAGTTATTGATTTCCAGTATTGATCAAGAAGAAAGCTGAAAGAAACCAAATGTGTTGATCACTCAGAACAAAGAAATGCAGCTTTAATAGTTTGGATCAATGAAAGATTGATGCTCAGTTCTCTTCACATCATGTTGAAGCCGTTTGGAAAGAAAAGTGGGCTCAGAGTCGGCAGAAGAAAAGGCCAAATATTGATGAAGCAGGAAGAGCAGTTTGGGATCAGATCCAGATCAGATGTTTGTGTGTCTCGGTGTTCTGGACTGATGTTGAACATGTGGAGCTGAGATTCATTTACAGAACAGAGATGAAAACATTTGAAAGCTTCTTCTCTTCAAAGTTCAGCTTTAGATCCAGAAATGTAAAAGTCCAGCAGCTCAACACTGACAGGAGACATTACTGTGAAGCAGCACATGGACAAAACAATCCCAGCAGCATCAAGACTCTGATCATCTCCAACAGCTTCCTGTGTTTCTGTCCCCTGTTAGCTGCTGCTCTCATCTGCTTCTGTCAATAAAGTTATTCAAACTGCTGCTGCTGTCTGTGCAGCTCATGTTCTGCTTTGTTGTCCTCTCAGTCTGTCAGGTGGAGGTGGAGGAGGGGGCGGAGTCTGTCCTGCTGCCCTGCAAGACCACAGACAACCTGCCTGAGGACGTCAGAGTGGAGTGGAGACACTATGATCCCTATGAGACGGTCCACGTGTATCAGAACGGCTCTGACCAGCCTGACCAACAGGACCAGGTTTACAGAGACCGAACAGAGATGAAGGAAGACCTGCTGAGAACTGGAGACCTCAGTCTGACCCTGAAATCCCCCACAGACAGAGACGGAGGACGATACAGGTGCAACGTCTACGACAAGAACTGGAACACCATGAGAGAGAAAACAGTTGATCTCAGGGTCAAAGGTCAGTATGCAGACTGAGGTCAGAGTCTCTGTGTTTGTCTCTGTCTGACTGTCCTCTGTCTCCTCTGCAGAGAGAAGCAGGAACAGAAGCAGCTCCGCTGATCCAACTCCTCTGATGGCCGATCAACCTGTTTGATCTTTGATCATTGATCCGATCTGACTCTGGATCAGAGAGAAAATGGAGGTGAAGCAGCTGATGGAGGACGGATGAAGACAGGAGGACGCTTTGTCAGCTTCTCTTCACTCTGACTCCTCCTACTGACTCTCACACACAGTCTACACACTCACTATTGATTCCTGCTGATCAGTGATGTCAGAGTGAGGTCAGCGTGATGTCACATGGCTTGAACGGGCGTGTTTCCTGTGAACCTCCCAGCGGCTGGATAACAGCTGCGGCTCTCTGGATATTTGTGGCTCGTTCTAATGCGTGCAGTCAAACAAACTTTATTTCTACAGACACAGAGAAGTCAGCAGCTGCAGGAAATCAGAACCACTGACAGGAAGTTAAGAGTCAAGTTAAACCACATGTCAGAACTTTCTACAGCAGCAGGATTTAGAAGATGCTGGAAGCTGCTGTCTTTAGATTTTGGACCCGTCACAATTTGTCACATTTTCTGAAGCCACAACAAATCTTGTTGAAAGGAAACAGTTGATTGAAGGTCCAGTTTCAAACGAAGAGTCAAAGCTTCTCTTTGTGTCGACTCCTTTAATGAGAACATTGAAAAGGACTCGAGTCCAAGTCTCAAGTGTCCAGCTCAGATTATTCCAGCACCAACCCTGGCAGGATGCAAGTTAAACAGAAAGCAACACATTTAGTGACAGAACAGAAAGCAGCCAGCTGTTAAAATGGACTCAGAGAATGAAGACACAATAAGATTTGATTCAGTCAGACTTTCACAAGAACAAAGGTTTGTTCAGCCTGAACACAAATGTGGTCTGTAGTGTTTTTGTAGTCCCTGTTTATTCAGCGCCTCTTCCTCCTCACTACACACTGGATCAAAGCACAGCAGTTAAACCCAGAGGCCTCCAGTGGACCTGGTTCAGGCCTCTGAAACATCTGGACTCTGTGATCTTTGTCTTCCAGCGTTGACATTTGGAGCAGGTATAAACAGACGTCACGTGATCTAGTTTGTTTGAAGCGTACCGAGTCCTTCAGACGTTGATCTCAGAACTCAGCAGAAACTCCACTTCTTTAGTCTCTTTCCTCCAGGTTCTGGTTTTTCTCGTCTCTCTGTTCATTCCTCAAAGATAAAGCTGGATTTTTCATTGAAGCTGAAACATTTCAGTAAATATGCCAGATTTAGCCAGAAGGCTGTTTTTCATCTGTAGTCAGTACAAGTCAACACAAAACAGACAACATAGTAAAACCAACCCAGGGACCAGTAGACTCCAGCACAATATACTAGCAGTCATTATGTTCCAGTACACAGGTCATGAACTGTTACCAGAGGAAATCAGAAGCTTACAGTAATCTGTTGGACTCAAAGATGTTATGTTATTAAAGTGCTGTTTATGCACTCAGATCTAATTCAATAATCTGGTTTCCTGCAGCGGTTTGAAGCCAAAATAAACATTTTGCTGTGATTTCATTTCAATAAACTGATCAAAATGATGCTGATTTGTTGAACATATGAATTCCTGCTCTGTCAGGTCTGTCTTCAAGATGACAAGCAAACATCTTTTAAAACGCTTGTTTTCTAAATGGAGTTCTGCTCAGTCAGGGCGATGCTATGCTAACTTGTTTCAAGTACGACGACGGCTGGAATCATCTATCAGACACAGATTCATTTTCAGACCTCACCAGGTAGTTCAGCTTCCCGCCTCTCTTTTCTCCCAGCATCCTCCTGTCTCGTCTGTAGAAATATGAACTAGTGGTCCACGCGGTCCTTGTGGTCCGGACCGGTTGCCGAGGGGTCCGTTGCTGGTCCAAAGCCACTGCACACCTCCTCTGTATAATAAAAGCTTTATTTGTAGAGCACTTTTCAACACGGGGAACAAAGAGCTTTAAAACAATCCATCTGTCAATAAAGGAAAATAAATGAGGCGTCACACAGTGAAAGCTTTTTGTAGAAATGTGTCTAAGAAGTGAGATGAAACCAGGAGCAGACTCTGAGCCTGTAGGGGCCCTGACAGCAGAGACCCTGTCCCCTTTGGCTTTGAGCCTAGACTTTGGAGCAGTTAGCAGAGCCCTACTAGAGGATCTCAGTCTGCGTCCTGGCTCATATGGGGATAAAAGCTCAGAGAAGGTGCGTGCCCATGTCTGGCCTTAAAAGTGATCAGAAGGATTTTAAAGTGCGTCCTAAAAGAAACAGGAAGCAGGACGCTCACACTGGGCTGATGTGCTCACATTTTCTGCAGCGAGCGGCAGCATTTTGGACCAACTGTAGGTGATGAACTGATTTCTGACTCAGACAGGTATATAGGGAGGATATCGGTCTGCGGCTGAAATGAAAGACTTCACCTCGGCCGCATTTCTCAAATGATAAAAACAGAACAAGCTTACATGAGGTTCAAAACACAAGTCCTAGTTTCTGGCCGAGCTTCTTGTTCGCTTGGGTTTGTCCTGATTTCAGAAAGGAACGAACATCACAGAGGAAGACGCAGAGATGTTGATCCTCACAGGTACGTGAATCTAAACTATAACGTGGTTCATGCTGAACTTGAGCGCTCACTCTTTCTACACATCCTGGCAGAGAACGCTGGTGAGCTCCCAGCATCCTCTCCTGTACCTACTGAACGTGAGCGTTAAAGCGACGAGCGCCAAGAAATTTACTTTACGCAGCGCCTGGATTCACTTTCTTCTCGTCTCTGTTCATTCAGGATAAAGGAGGATTTTTTACTGAAGCTGAAACATTAAAACTTGAGCTGACATGTCTTCACCTCAGCTGGAGCCAATGTGACAGATGGAAATAATGTGTTTTACCAGTAAGTCACAGCAAGCATTTGAGTAAGCAAAATAGAAAAACAGTTAACGGGTTCATATTTAGTCATTTTAAAGCCATCCTCATATTTTAATGGTTTATCATATGTTATGGTTAAAGTTGTTATTGTAAGTTGCAGCAGTCACAGAACAGTATTTTACTGTTATTTCTTATTTTTCATGTGCAAAATGTCATTCTAACAACAGCAGCAGTCAGTGTGAACAAGAGTGTTGTAGTTACTAGAGGGCTCCAGCAGGGGGAGCGTGAAACTGTTGCGCTATGTTACGGTGCACCTCGCTCCCTCCCTTCAGTCATTACACACGTGATCTGAGGAAAGTTTCTGTCCGGAAGTCTTTCATTCAGCTACTCCCCTTTATGGAACGCCAGCTAGCTCACAAACACGTGACGTTTGACACGTGGACAACATGTGGACAAAGTGCAAACAACGTGTGGTTGACGTGTTAATTTTTCACATGTTGTCAACCGCTATTAAACATGCTAAGGATCCTCTAATTTCTCTTCCTTTTCTTCCTTTAGCATGCAGCCTATAAAAATGTAATATTTGGATTGCTGTTTAAGACTTAAAATAAATTAAATAAACTTTATTATTAAAGTTATACATTGTTTTCATCATGTTGCTCATTTACTGCCTATTTTGATAAACAAACACATCAGAGGGAATTATGCTTTTTACACCATTCATCAACTTTAGTTTTATATCTTAAAAAAACATGAACAGTTGTGCGGGGGAAAATAACAGCAGTGGTACTCATTTGATGTTGGTGTAGGAAACAGACCATTGTAAAAAATACTGTATGTCTAAAACAACATGAAGCTTTTTCAGCATTTTAATGTAATTTAGGGCTTTGACCAGCAGGGGGCACATTGTGACTAATTATGGGGCTTGTTAAAACCTAAACGGACCTTGTTTAGATATTAGGCACACATATGTACACAGGTGATATTACCCTTTTTGATGAAATGTATAGCTTCCAAAGATGTCGGGATTAGAATGAAAGTTTGTAATTAGGTCAGTAACTGATTTGACTTTCCTGACAGCAGATGTACACTACTGTGCCAAACTCCTAGGTCGTCCTCATCTTATTAAAGCCTAAAACCTGAGACGTGTTTAGCCAGTTACAGCCTATTATACATAATAAGTTAGATAATAATGTGGTTCAACAGTTTTAATTGTGCGCAATATTGTGCAAATGGTCTGATGGCTCTTGTTAAATATCAGCAGACTCCTCATTGTTGGCAATAAAATCACGAGTGTGGCTATCCATAGCTGCTTTCAAACTGCATTAAACTCGCTGTATGAAAGGTACGAAGCGTGAAAGGGGGGTCTGATTTGATCCACCTCTGCGCCAGGAACATGGGTAGTAACAGAGACGGAACGATGTCTGTGTGAAAAGCCACAGCCGGCATGCTGGTGTTGTGTCTGTTGGTCTTTTTCTGTCACAGCGCTGGTTCCGCAAAAATCGCATCACTATGTGAAAGCATGGTTGCGGGATTATGCTGCACGCTTTTGAATGAGCAAAATCGGATATTGGAGATACTGGGGAAATGAAAAATCATCATTTGTACTTAATGGATGCAGATCAAACACTGGAACACACACACTGCAGCACATGCTATGTTGTGAGCATGTGAAACAGCACTTTATGACCAATTTGTGGAAGTGGGGGGAAAATTCTCCCAATGTGATCAAACAACCTTCTAGGTGGGAGTCCTGCACTTTAGCAATTGAGCTAACTGAGCACCTGTCAGGATCGCTGGGAGCGCAGAGCAGGTGAGAGCCCAAATGCATGACACAGCGCTGAGATATAGTTCAAGGGTATTTAATCCAGGGCAAGACAACACAGGCATGAACCAAACTCACGAGTACAAGGAAACCGGTACATCCAAAAACCCAGAACAGGTAATGCATCAACTCGCAGAACAAACGACAACCGACTGAGCAGACATGCGACCGTGAACAGAAACACCAGACATTTATACACAGGGACTAACAAGCAGGGCGGGAGCAACACAGGTGACTGGGATCAGGGTTAACGAGGCAGAGAGACAGAAGGGGAAACAGAGAGGCTGGATGGCAGGCAGATTACTGGAGGTGAGCAGACATTACACAAGTACTGAACACTGAACATATCAAGGTAAGAAGTAACAGATCAGAATAATAAAAATAACAAACTAACCCAGACACCATCAGAGATATCACCACTAAACTAACACCAACAAGGAACACAGACTGAAGATAAAACAGAACTCAGATCAGTCGTGGGCAAAGCACTACAGAAGTACACAGACCAGGAACCTGTTTCAGAAAGCAGGTTCAACAAACTCTGAGTGTAAACCTGAACTCTGGGTTGAAGAACAAGTTCAGTCAACTCTCGTATGTTGAGCCTGATTGAAGCGCGTGCGTGGGGATGAAAAAAAGCCTCCGATACTACGATTCACCATGGCAACGGGTAAATAAAGGCAGGGCCTCCATTTTAATCGGGTGGAGCTAGAAATATGAATGCTGCCAACGCGGACCCTGATTGGCTGTAAAACACAGGAGTGGAGGATCGATACGTTAACAACGTTACATTTTATACAGCGTTGCTCATTCATCATTTACCAGACTGGAATTTCCTTAATGATTGATAAAGAGCTGGAATTCTCCTCCAGCCTGTTTTAAAAAGCTACAGGCCTGTTTATCCAGCTGTAACCTGACGGGACTAAATGCCGGTGGCAATAACTGAAGATGAAAATATTAATGGAACAGATTAGACACAGTTTAGGCTCCTCATGGACCTGTGATAGTAAAGCCACAGTCCGACTCAGTGGGTCTATTAATGATTTTTTTGTAATGTAAAATGTTTCTAGGTTCAAACTGACTGTGAAGTTTTTTAATAAAATCTTGCTCATTTCGTATTTTATGAAATGCTGTTAAAACACATTCAGACTATCAGCAGATAATGAAAAACTCACTTTTAAACTACATTTATTTGTTTCAGCTGCACCACAGTCATCCTCACTCAGAAATATTCACATCATATCCAGCTGATAACTACTATAGGAATGTTCAATCAGTGCGACTACAATGTGAAAGGTCACTGTTCACTGATCAGTTCTGTACAGATTACTTTAAACTGCAGCACTGTAGCCTTAATGTCCACACAGTCACTGAGTTATAAAGGACGGTGTAGCTTATAGATTTTATTCTGTGCTGAGGATAAATTTCCGATGTCCAACTCTCTGTCCATACATCGATGACAGATGTTCAAGATCATGTTTGGGTAAAAAGAAAACGAATGGCCTATTTAGCCGTGATTTCGATGTTTCTAAAGACATAATTGTGTTCCAATATGTGCTTTGATATCGACAGAATAATTGAGGAAATGAAACGTGTGTCAGACGGCAGCTTCAGGCTCCGCAGGAGGAGTCAGAGAGAAACTCAGCGTTAGTTGAAGTAAACCTCCTCCAGAGCAGGTTAGGTTCACAGCTCAACTTACTCAGAGTTTTCACTAAACCCGCTTTCTGAAACGGGGCCCAGGAGTAGACCTGAACTAAGATACAGGACTAAGAAGTAAAACTAAGACACCAAGAAGACAGACATGAGTGAAACCCAAAACACAACAGACTATAAGACAGATACTGAACTGATCAAATCATCAAAAACCCACAGAGCGCTAAACTAAACATAGCCGACAGGCAGAATGTGACAGCACCACAGGATCTGATTAAAATATTCTGCCTTATGTTCTGACTCACCCTCTAATGAATACAAACAATTGCTCCAATGCTAAACTTATATGCCAGTGCTGTAAATCATTACTTCTGCTTCTTCTTTGAATGTACAACGTAGTGATGAGCGTCTACACTGCCAAAATTACAAGAAGAAGAAGAACGTAGTGACGAAACTCGCTCTGTAGCGCAAGATGGCGACGTCCATTTAAGGGGACCCGTGGTTATGTAGATAGAATTGGCTCATTCAAAGGTAATAAAAATATAATTTAAAATAATTTAAATTTAAAATAGCTGTATGTTTTATAAAAGAAAGACAAAGCCTTGTTATGAGCTTTGAGATGACATGTAAGCCACTTTGCGTCCGCTGTCTAGTAATTGACACAGGTGTGTCCAAATGGTTGAGACACCAGCCAGATATTGTTTTTCACTTTAGTATTTTGTTTGGTTTAAACTAAAGTCGCTTTTTATTGAATGTGTTAAAATCCGGTGAATCAAGTCTTATGTTTTCCATCTTGAAGCGTCTCCAAGCCTGAAAGCTTTGACAGCCATCAAGTCCATACACTATATCAGTCATAAATAACTATATAAATACAAAATAAAAGTTTAAATTGCACTTTAATAAATCCATCCATGTCTTTTCACTCTGTTTTATTTTTTAGTAATTCTGTTTTATAAACAGACAGAAATAAAGCAGGATGACCACTGCTCCACCCGGCTTAATTTTTGCTAAGGTGCTGGAAGCATCAATGAGTCCAAACTGATAAAAGAGAGATCAACACACTTAAATCTATGCAGTTTATTAAGGTTTCGGTCTAACAGACCTTCATCAGAGCATAACTCAACATTGGATAGGCAGGCAAAAATAACCAATCACATTCCAGTCACTGGCAGTACCAACACATCTGTGCACGCCCATTTACTGTGAGTCTATGTGCAAGCCCTGATGACAGAGGCTCCACTTCCTGGGAATTGAGGTTTTGAGTACTGAATGGCGTACTGTCATGCATGCCAATAGAAGCCTTACTTGTCCCTTAATAACACAATACAATGTAATCACAAAGGAAATGGGAATTTGAGAGGGATCAGGCTTGAGCCATCATAAATCAGAAGTCCCCCAGATCTATAAGAAAAGGACTAATGGTTATCAGGTGAGGGGCGCCACAAACCATAGACCATAAACTGTACATGAGAGATGAAGAAAAGAAACATCTTGGATTACAGCACAACACATCAAAATCCACATTGAGGATTTTCCCTTGTTGTTTGGCACAATTGCCAGATGGATTATTCCCATCTTTTCCAGGAGCTAAAATATTCTGTTTAAAACCTGCCTTAATATTATCTCTGTGCCAGCGTGTTGCATAAGTTAGCAGCTCTTCTATAGACAAAGAGGGGAGGATCATTAAAATGCTGGGTATGCTAATGCCGGATCAGAGGCCAGTGTTTAAGAATAGCGTTCTGACAGAGTAACTTTTACCCTATTTTGTTTTGTAAAAGATCGTTCCAGTATTGAAATGCACTTTGGTAAGCCTCATCAATACACTGTAAAGAGTAGGCTCTGTCCCGAAAGCTCTTTTTTCATTGCAGCAGCTTATCAATTAGTTCCTCAGTAGAATGACATTTGAGCGTAAATGACTCTTGGGTAAACCGTATTGCAGAGCTCGATAAGCACTGCTGGCTAGGCAGAATGCAGTCTTATCTGTTTATTTTGAGATACGGCTGCCACTGCATAATTCCATCATATCCAATAAAGACAAATGTTTATGATCATATTCAACAGAGAACTTAAGGTCAGGGGGTTCCTGTTAGTCTTAAAAACACAATGTGTGTGAAAACAAAAACATATAAATGAGCATATTCCAGTGCAAAAAGTAGAACTCATCAATGCTCCTTTACATTGTAGGAAGAAATCTCCAATGAAGGAGAAGTAGTTCAGTTTAAGGACCAAATTAGCTCACAAATAAATGGACAGGGTGGTAGTGCTTCCTCTGTGCAGATAATACTCAAGACCTCTTACAAGGAAAATCTTTGTGTAGAGGCTTTCCACATCTAAGGTGGCCAGAATAACATCATTGGGTAACTTTTTTAATGTTGATATCTATCTTTAATATATGATGGAAGCGTCTGAACAGATGGTTTAAGAAAGTGATGAAAACAGTTCATTAATAGATAATGGCTCTAGTAGAGCATCACTGATGGCTACAATAGGTTGGCCTTTGGGTTTAACCCCCCAAGTGGAGCAACTGTTGCAGGCAGCATGATAGAACTGTAAAGCTGTGACTCCCTCTCATACACTCACTCATTGCCTAGATCAGAGCTCATTAGATGCTCACATTTGGCTGCTTCAACTCAGTTTTGATTATACTGAATTCTCAGTAAGTTATTAGAATTACACAATTTGTGATTATGTCTTACATTTAACTCACTGCGCATCAGAACACTTACAATAAATTAGGTAGCCTGTATTCCAATTATTTTTAACTACCTAAAACAAGTGCATATAACCTTAAACATGTGGAGCTTCTGGTGCTGATTTCTAGCGTTGTAATACCAGTGCAAGTCAGTTACAGGTTGCTTAATTGCTTGTTAAGCTGCAGCCAATCACAACACTGCCTCCCCTCCCCCACTCATTTGCAGCCTCTTTGATCTATGCTTGAGATTAGGTGAGTGCCATGAGTAACAGATTTAATAATAATCATAAATAAACATAATCATGTTTGAGTAGCGTTAATGAAATATTCTGTGATGTCGCCTCAGTGACTTTAATTGGGGAGACTTGAAGTGTTGTTGTAGTGTTTGCCAACATTAGCCAACTATGTAGCAAGCTAACTCAGCAAAAATGCTGCAAATGACACCTTTTGATAGAAACATTTCTGCTGTTAAAGGTTTTAATAAATGCAGGACTGCACTCACGCCGAATGTTTCAGCAGCTCAGTTTAAAATATTTATTGACGGCAGTGAAATCTTTGTCAAGTGACAGCAAGGTCTCTGTATAAGACGTGACACCTTGCTGACATCAGCACGTGAGTTTAAAAACTGTGCTGTTCAAGCTTTCCCCCCTGGCCGGGCCCCCGACTATGAATAGACACCGACTGTAGCTACATGGTGGTGATTCTGTCGTTTGTCAGCCCTCAGTTGTAGATCCATTTGGTAAAATTTGTGGGGCAAAGAGCTGAATTTTTCCATATAAATCAGATTTATCTGAGATGCTTTTGCGTTCAGCCAAAACTGTTTCCTTTCAGTTTGGTTGTGGCACACCGTGATGAAGGATTAATAGCGCTTTATTAGGCTGGGACTCTGCCTTTCTGCAGACGAGCGCCGTCTTAAGTTTAACATAGTACATCTTATGATTAAAGCAGGGGAGGATGTCCTAAATGGCCACCTCGCATGTATTATATTTAATAGGCCTATCTTAATATTAATTGCCATTAATTTACCTCTTGCCATTAGTTATGGATATGTTTGGGTTTTTTCCCGGCGACATTGACTATCTGGGCTTCTGGCTTTGCATTTCCGGGTCTCTCATTTTCTGTCACCTTTTCAGGCTGAGGATGTTCAGACAAAATACTCCCATCAGAGGACCGAGGAGAAGGGAGCAAACAAGACTTGCAACTTTCAGAGTTGGTCTCCTCCTCCATCCTGATATGGAAACATTCCACCCACAAAAGGTATGTTTAATTACATATGCACTGTAGTTTCCCACAGACAAACAACTTGGGCAGTGGGGAGGCATTTTCTATTTGACATTTTAATCACTTATTTTACAGCTTACACTATAATTGAATCTGCGCCCTTTCCCTTCAGTTCCCTTTTCCTCACGCTTGCGCACACACCTGCTGCAAACACAGCGGCGTGCCCCGCCTCTCTCCGCCTCTCCCCGCCTCTCCCCGCCTCTCCCGCCTCTCCGCCTCTCTCCGCCTCTCTCCATCTCTCTCCCTGGATGCGTCTGCTCCGGTAACTTTTTCCACGTTTTATAAAGTCGCTAAAAAGACGGAGCTCGTCTGCTGGAATTTTCCACCCACAATTTCCTTCATAGCATCAGACGTAAAATCCAAAATGGGTCTGCCTGTAATTTACACTACTGAGTAAGGGAAACACTGCATTGTATGTTCTGAAGAGACTGCTTCACAAATACCTTGTAGTGATTTTTCTTTATGCAATTTTCATTGTAGCGGAAGCTTAGAAGAAAAGTTAAGGTGCCAGTGTCCTTGTCTGCTGAGGAGTTCAACGCTGTCCTCAGAAATGCGTTTCCAAGAGTGGGCGACACTGATTTTGAGTTGGCAAGAGTAGATTGTCATAAAGAAACCACAAGACTTCAAGTTTGTCCACTATCACCATCTGTGCTGAAAGCCAGCAGAGAGCTGAATCGATCAGCTTTATATATATACTCCCAAAGGTACTGTACACTGATCATACCCTGAGCTGAATGTCGTCTTAATCATCTGAATCTGTAATGGCTCATTCCTATTGATGCGCTGGAACACCGATGCATATAACTGAACCATGTTATAGCAACTTTCACTCTACTTTTTAAAAGGAGAGTCTGGAAGAGCAGGTTGGAGAACAGCAAGATGGTTTTTGTTTGTTTGGTTTTTACCACCATCAAATCTGTAACGCAGGCATAATTTTAGCAGTATATTGTGGGCGTAAACTAGAACCCGACAAATGTATCGGCCAGCCGATCTGATCCAATTACATTTAAATTGCCGTTTATAACATCCAATATGACTATTAAAAAAAGAAGACTGAGTTAGATCACTCATGTCATGAGTGTCATAGATTGCCCACCAGGTGGCGCTTTGCAGCTCCCCTGTTAACACTGCGTCACCACAAAAACCACAAAAGAAAACATCAGCTTCATTTATAGTGAAATGAAATCTCAAAGTTGCAAGTCCTGGTTGTAGACAGTCATGTAGTATTGGAGACATTCAAGAGCAGGTCACTGTATCGTAGACGTGTGTTTTAGAGCCATATGGTTGAGAAATGGTTTCTTGTAGCTTTGGATAGAATTAAGAGTGCTGGTAAGGGGATAAAACTAGATGTGAATATGCTGCATTGAAAATGGTCAATATGTGTAAGGTAAAATACACATGCTGCTTCTGTTTACAGATGGCTGAAAAAGTTCCACCTTCTAGCAGCAAATATTTATTGATGAGCAGTTGTTTAAATGTTCAGTTGTTGAGACCGTAATCTATTTTATTAACATAATCCAATTAGGAAAGGTTTTAGAAAACGGCCTGTTCTAAGTGTAGTTTATACCAGAAAGCGGTCTATTATCCAAATCCTTTTCAAAATCTAAATATCAGTTCTTTTTCACTTTAAAATCTGCATTGGCCCCCAAAAACCCATATCAGTCGGGCTCTAGTGTAAACATCCAGATCAAATAAACAATACGTGTTGTTTTTGATCTCTGGCCAAAACCTGGACCAAGATGATATGGGCACCCATTTTAAGCTCTTTCTAGGCTTATTGTATATTTCATAATGGCATATTGCATCTTTGGCCAACAAATGGGGCGTTCTGGTATTTTGAAGGATGTACAGGAGGTCCGTACTTCACAAAACTGCCTGGAGAGACCTAATACAATGGCGAGGGATGTAAGTACAGTTATCAGCACTATCATTATCCAATTAACATTTTTTATCAAAATTATTACCCAACCAAAAGTAATTTCCTTTTGAAATGTTAAGACAAGCGATTGTTGCCATTGTAATGTAACAGTAAGCATGTTTTACAGCTCGAACGTGAATCTCATGACACAGAGAGAGTGGAAGTAGCAGATGATGATGCTGATGTAAGCTTTTGTCTTTACTAGGACTGAATATAAAACTACTATATAATGTTTTTTACATTTTTAATGTTTCCTCTA
>NW_024044431.1:0-17916 GCF_014851395.1 Micropterus salmoides | reverse complement strand
TTTTTCTAAGAATTTTGAGATAAATGGCAGGTTGGAGATTGGTGGAGAGGTAGGTGGATAAAGTGCACTGTTATGTGAGGTGGGTAGCTGTTGATGGATATTGTCCATTTTGGTTTTTGAGAAATGACATAAAATTATCACATTGAGAGATTGAATAGAGATGGGGTGGAAGATTATTCGGGGGGCGTGAAATTGTATTCATTGTGGAAAACAGGGCCCTAGCATTCCCTTTGTCAGATGATATCAGATGAGTGTAGTATTTGGGTTTTGCTGCAGAGAGGGAATCTTTGTAGTGGAGCATGTGGTTGTCATAAATGTCCTTGTGCATAACTAGTTTGCATTTTTTTATAATACATTGTCCACTGCTACACCCTTTCATGTATTGTACTGGTGGGAACTATACGAGGCTGCGGATAGCAACAAGTTAGCACCATCGCTAACAGTAAGCTAATGTCAAGCGGACACTGCTGGACGATGCCGTGAAACTGGGCTTAACATTATTTGGAAGGGTAAACATCTCTGCCCAGCAGGCGCTCCATTGAGCAGCAAACAGGTGGAGAAAACAACGACGTGCTCACTGACAGTCGGATCGTAACGTTAATTAAACTCTGTGGAAAATGTTAAACAGCACTGCGGGGCCGCAACGAGTCGGCGGACTCCCTGATAAGCTCAGAGTCATCCGAAGTTTGCCCAGAGGAAAAAACGCCGTGCGGCCTTTCTCCTCACGTGAGCCCTCAGCTGTGGTGGGTGAAATCATCTTTTATCATCCTGACTGTGCTGCTGCTCCGTGCGTGGGCCAAATTATTGTGCTGAATCGATTGATACTAGGCTATGGATTGCGGTTGTTGTCATGATGTTTTGTGATATGGCGTTCATGCTGCATTATCATTTGAGATTATTACACCAATATGCCGGCTCACTGCGCTGTATTAAAGGTACGGAGCCGGGAAGGAGATGTGTATTGGCGGACATTCTTTCCATTTTGATTGCAGGATGTCTTTGTGAAGGTGACTACAGAAAGGGTTTGGATCCCTAAAAAATGTCTGTGCGCGTCGTCATGGACTTCAGTGGTGTTGAGCTCACTGCTGTTTGCTTATGGCCTGTAGGCTCATTTTTCTGAGCGCATGTGTGTCGGCTTAAATATTGCATTCTTAATTTAGGTTTGTGACAGTGGTACTGTAACTTGCGATCTCTCTCTCTCTCGGTGAGCCATGCTGTTTGTTGACATGTTAAAAACACAGTAGCAAGAGAGCGTATTGTAGTTTTACTGGCATCTATGTTTTTGAAACCATTTTTATAAAATATTCTTCTTTATAAATAATTGCACAACTCTGTACAGACACATATTGTATATTTCAATGAAATTATTATATAGTCTAATATGAAACAGAACATCTATGCTCCGTGATGTTTGTAATCTTGAGTAGGCTTGTTCCCATTAAATGTTTTGTTCTTTGCTTTGCAGTCAATGCACTCGTACAAAAGCTGTAGTTTTTTAGTTTTTTTTTAAGGAAAGCTCAACTAGTGTATTTGAAGAACAATTGCCTAACACATGCAGATACAAACACATTATGGAACTCAAATTTGTTAACTGAACTGGTTTTAGTTTATGGACATTAGCAATCGGTAACATTAACTGTAAAATAAGAAACCAAAGTATGTCAGTCTGTGATTCCTTAACTCATATTTTAACGTAGTTTTCAACTAGTCTATATACTGTATAATAGAATTCCCGAAATTCGGTTTTGGCTTTTTGGTTTTAGTGTGCCACCCGAGGTTTTTCAGTGGCCCCATCTGGCCACAAAAGGCAGGCTCCACCGAGATTTGAACTCGGATCGCTGGATTCAGAGTCCAGAGTGCTAACCATTACACCATGGAACCACTACACTGAGACGGTAGGCAGTTCCCACATCGCCACGTAGATTATCTATGCAGAGAAAAAAGGTGGGGAAGCAGTCGGCGGGCGGGGTCTCCAGAACTATTTGACCCTGATTGCGATCGTTAACTTTGCTAGGAGTGCGGTGCTGAAAATAAAGCCTCCTCTGCTGCAGCTACTCCTGAAAGCAGCGTCGCAAAGGTTGTAGCTCTACTGCTCAAACTGGATGTTTAATTTATGCGCTTATCCCATAACATGCAGAGAACTTACTCGTTTTCCCTACTATCATGTGACAGGGAATTGCTCGGCTGAAAAATCTCACTGTCAGAAGTGGGATTCGAACCCACGCCTCGAGACGAGACTGCGACCTTAACGCAGCGCCTTAGACCGCTCGGCATCCTGACTGCAAATGGTCGGCAGTGGCGCCGCCAGGCGGGCCGGGGCCACGGCCACCCTAATAAAATTGTGGCAATGTTATATATACTGTATATATATTATGTAACTCCTGGGTTTGAGTTAAAGGTTCTTAGCAGCACATATGTGTTGTCATATCAGCTCTGTCACTTTAAGAGGGTAACCTCTGACCCTGAGCTGTACGACTGGGATGTTTATAGAGTTGAGAAGAGAAGGGGCCCACGCACTGAGCCTTGGGGCATCCCTGTGACCTATGACCTTATGACCTGAGGTAGTATTGGTATACAGTATATACAATATGACATAGTATAAACAGCACTGAAATAGAGAATGGTGAATAAATAAATGATAAGTGGTAACCAGTAACAGGTGGCTGATTAGAGACAGAGTTACTGGGTTAAAAAGATATGACCCCAACGTGATTTGAACACGTACCTTCTGATCTGGAGTCAGACCGCTACCATTGCGCCATGAGGTCTACAGAGAAGGGCAGGGACTCAGTCCGTACGGATGCATAGAGGGAGGGAGTTCCAAAGGTGAGGCGCACAATAGCTGAAGGCTCTGAACCCCATAGTGGACATGCGGGCAGAAGGAATGGAAGTAGTGAGGAAGAATAGGATCGGAGAGTTCGGGATGGGGCGTAGGGCTGAAGGAGTTCAGAGAGATAAGGAGGAGCAAAATTATGGAGAGCTTGAAGGTGAGGAGTAGAATTTTAAAATCAATACAGTATTTGACAGGGCCACAACAGTTGTGTTAGAAGTGGAGTAATTGTTCAGAGACTGGGTTCTGGTGAGATACGGGCAGCAAAGTTTGGACATTTTGCTAGGGTGGATTTGGAGCCAACAAGGAGAATTTCAGTTTTATCACTGTTTAGTTGGAGGAAGTTTTGAGTGAACCAGGTTTTAACTTCATCTAAGCAGTCAGTTAGAGAGACGGGGAGCAGAGACGTAGGTTTGGTGGACAAGTAGAGCTGGGTGTCATCGGCATAGCAGTGAAATTGGATATTATATTTCCTGAGAATAGAACCAAGGGGAAGTAGATAAATTATGAAAAGGAGGGGACCCGGGAATGATCCCTGGGGAACACACTGGTGACAGGTGAGAGTTGTGATCGAACATTTTTAAGTTGTACAAACTGAGTGCGGCCAGACAGGTATGATGTGAACCAGTTCAGATGGGTTGATGATACCAATGGAAGCTAGACGGTCCAGGAGGATATTGTGAGAGATTGTATCAAAGGCAGCAGTTAAATCGAGAAGGATCATATGGAAAGAAGACCTGAGTCAGCAGCCATTAGTAGGTCATTGGTGACCTTGACTAGGGCTGTTTCTGTGTTGCGGAGAGGCGAAAACCAGATTGAAACTGTTCATGGAGGTTATTGTTGATGAGATGATTACGGACCTGCGCAGCACCGTTTTTCTAAGAATTTTGAGATAAATGGCAGGTTGGAGATTGGTGGAGAGGTAGGTGGATAAAGTGCACTGTTATGTGAGGTGGGTAGCTGTTGATGGATATTGTCCATTTTGGTTTTTGAAAATGACATAAAATTATCACATTGAGAGATTGAATAAAGATGGGTGGAAGATTATTCGGGGGGCGTGAAATTGATTCATTGTGGAAAACAGGGCCCTAGCATTCCCTTTGTCAGATGATATCAGATGAGTGTAGTATTGGGTTTTGCTGCAGAGAGGGAATCTTTGTAGTGGAGCATGTGGTTGTCATAAATGTCCTTGTGCATAACTAGTTTGCATTTTTTTTTATAATACGTTTGTCACACTGCTACACCCTTTTCATGTATTGGTACTGTAACAGAAACATCTATGCTCCGTGATGTTGTAATCTGAGTAGGCTTGTTCCCATTAAATGTTTTGTTCTTTGCTTTGCAGTCAATGCACTCGTACAAAGCTGTATTTTTTTAGTTTTTTTTTAAGGAAAAGCTCAACTAGTGTATTTGAAGAACAATTGCCTAACACATGCAGATACATAACACATTATGGAACTCAAATTTGTTAACTGACTGGTTTTAGTTTATGGACATTAGGCATCGGTAACATTAACTGTAAAATAAGAAACCAAAGTATGTCAGTCTGTGTTCCTTAACTCATATTTTAACGTAGTTTTCAACTAGTCTATATACTGTATAATAGAATTCCCGAAATTCGGTTTTGGCTTTTTGGTTTTAGTGTGCCACCGAGGTTTTTCAGTGGCCCCATCTGGCCACAAAGGCAGGCTCCACCGAGATTTGAACTCGGATCGCTGGATTCAGAGTCCAGAGTGCTACCATTACACCATGGAACCACTACACTGAGACGGTAGGCAGTTCCTCAACATCGCCACGTAGATTATCTATGCAGAGAAAAAAGGTGGGAAGCAGTCGGCGGGCGGGGCTCCAGAACTATTTGACCCTGATTGCGATCGTTAACTTTGCTAGGAGTGCGTGCTGAAAATAAAGCCTCCTCTGCTGCAGCTACTCCTGAAAGCAGCGTCGCAAAGGTTGTAGCTCTACTGCTCAACTGGATGTTTAATTTATGCGCTTATCCCATAACATGCAGAGAACTTACTCGTTTTCCTACTATCATGTGACAGGGAATTGCTCGGCTGAAAAATCTCACTGTCAGAAGTGGGATTCGAACCCACGCTCGAGACGAGACTGCGACCTTAACGCAGCGCCTTAGACCGCTCGGCCATCTGACTGCAAATGGTCGCAGTGGCGCCGCCAGGCGGGGCCGGGGCACGGCCACCCTAATAAAATTGGTGGCAATGTTATATATACTGTATATATATTATGTAACTCCTGGGTTTGAGTTAAAAGGTTCTTAGCAGCACATATGTGTTTGTCATATCAGGCTCTGTCACTTTAAGAGGGTAACCTCTGACCCTGAGCTGTGACGACTGGATGTTTATAGAGTTGAGAAGAGAAGGGGCCCAAGCACTGAGCTTGGGGCATCCCTGTGACCTATGACCTTATGACCTGAGGTAGGTGTATTGGTATACAGTATACAATATGACATAGTATAAACAGCACTGAAATAGAGAATGGTGAATAAATAAATGAAAGTGGTAACCAGTAACAGGTGGCTGATTAGAGACAGAGTTACTGGTTAAAAAGATATGACCCCAACGTGATTTGAACACGTAACCTTCTGATCTGGAGTCAGACGCGCTACCGTTGCGCCATGAGGTCATACAGAGAAGGGCAGGGACTCAGTCGTACGGATGCATAGAGGGAGGGAGTTCCAAAGGTGAGGCGCACATAGCTGAAGGCTCTGAACCCCATAGGGACATGCGGGCAGAAGAATGGAAAGTAGTGAGGAAGAATAGGATCGGAGAGTTCGGGATGGGCGTAGGCTGAAGGAGTTCAGAGAGATAAGGAGGAGCAAAATTATGGAGAGCTTTGAGGTGAGAGTAGAATTTAAAATCAATACAGTATTTGACAGGAGCCACAACAGTTGTGTTAGAAGTGGAGTAATGTGTTCAGGACTGGGGTTCTGGTGAGAATACGGGCAGCAAAGTTTGGACATTTTGCTAGGGTGGATTTGGAGCCAACAAGGAGAATTTCAGTTTTATCACTGTTTAGTTGGAGGAAGTTTTGAGTGAACCAGGTTTTAACTTCATCTAAGCAGTCAGTTAGAGAAGACGGAGGGAGCAGAGACGTAGGTTGGTGGACAAGTAGAGCTGGGTGTCATCGCATAGCAGTGAAATTGGATATTATATTTCCTGAGAATAGAACCAAGGGAAGTAGATAAATATGAAAAGGAGGGGACCCGGGAATGATCCCTGGGGAACACCACTGGTGACAGGTGAGAGTTGTGATCGAACATTTTTAAGTTGTACAAACTGAGTGCGGCCAGACATATGATGTGAACCAGTTCAGTGATGTGTTGATGATACCAATGGAAGCTAGACGGTCCAGGAGGATATGTGAGAGATTGTATCAAAGGCAGCAGTTAAATCGAGAAGGATCAGTATGTAAGAAGACCTGAGTCAGCAGCCATAGTAGGTCATTGGTGACCTTGACTAGGGCTGTTTGTGCTGCGGAGAGGCCGAAAACCAGATTGAAACTGTTCGTGGAGGTTATTGTTGATGAGATGATTATGGACCTGCGCAGCAACCGTTTTTTCTAAGAATTTTGAGATAAATGGCAGGTTGGAGATTGGTGGAGAGGTAGGTGGATAAAGTGCACCATTGCAGACATTGCAGGATGTCTTTGTGAAGGTGACTACAGAAAGGGTTTGGATCCCTAAAAAAATGTCTGTGCGCGTCGTCATGGACTTCAGTGGTGTTGAGCTCACTGCTGTTTGCTTATGGCCCTGTAGGCTCATTTGTTCTGAGCGCATGTGTGTCGGCTTAAATATTGCATTCTTAATTTAGGTTTGTGACAGTGGTACTGTAACTTGCGATCTCTCTCTCTCTCGGTGGAGCCATGCTGTTTGTTGACATGTTAAAACACAGTAGCAAGAGCGTATTGTAGTTTTACTGGCATCTATGTTTTGAAACCATTTTTATAAAATATTCTTCTTTATAAATAATTGCACAACTCTGTACAGACACATATTGTATATTTCAATGAAATTATTATATAGTCTAATATGAAACAGAAACATCTATGCTCCGTGATGTTTGTAATCTTGAGTAGGCTTGTTCCCATTAAATGTGTTCTTTGCTTTGCAGTCAATGCACTCGTACAAAAGCTGTAGTTTTTTAGTTTTTTTTTAAGGAAAAGCTCAACTAGTGTATTTGAAGAACATTGCCTAACACATGCAGATACATAACACATTATGGAACTCAAATTTGTTAACTGAACTGGTTTTAGTTTATGGACATTAGGCAATCGGTAACATTAACTGTAAAATAAGAAACCAAAGTATGTCAGTCTGTGATTCCTTAACTCATATTTTAACGTAGTTTTCAACTAGTCTATATACTGTATAATAGAATTCCCGAAATTCGGTTTTGGCTTTTTGGTTTTAGTGTGCCACCCGAGGTTTTTCAGTGGCCCCATCTGGCCACAAAAGGCAGGCTCCACCGAGATTTGAACTCGGATCGCTGGATTCAGAGTCCAGAGTGCTAACCATTACACCATGGAACCACTACACTGAGACGGTAGGCAGTTCCTCACATCGCCACGTAGATTATCTATGCAGAGAAAAAGGTGGGGAAGCAGTCGGCGGGCGGGGGTCTCCAGAACTATTTGACCCTGATTGCGATCGTTAACTTTGCTAGGAGTGCGGTGCTGAAAATAAAGCCTCCTCTGCTGCAGCTACTCCTGAAAGCAGCGTCGCAAAGGTTGTAGCTCTACTGCTCAAACTGGATGTTTAATTTATGCGCTTATCCCATAACATGCAGAGAACTTACTCGTTTTCCCTACTATCATGTGACAGGGAATTGCTCGGCTGAAAAATCTCACTGTCAGAAGTGGGATTCGAACCCACGCCTCGAGACGAGACTGCGACCTTAACGCAGCGCCTTAGACCGCTCGGCCATCCTGACTGCAATGGTCGGCAGTGGCGCCGCCAGGCGGGGCCGGGGCCACGGCCACCCTAATAAAATTGGTGGCAATGTTATATATACTGTATATATATTATGTAACTCCTGGGTTTGAGTTAAAAGGTTCTTAGCAGCACATATGTGTTGTCATATCAGGCTCTGTCACTTTAAGAGGGTAACCTCTGACCCTGAGCTGTGACGGACTGGGATGTTTATAGAGTTGAGAAGAGAAGGGGCCCAAGCACTGAGCCTTGGGGCACCCTGTGACCTATGACCTTGACCTGAGGTAGGTGTATTGGTATACAGTATATACAATATGACATAGTATAAACAGCACTGAAATAGAGAATGGTGAATAAATAAATGATAAGTGGTAACCAGTAAACAGGTGGCTGATTAGAGACAGAGTTACTGGGTTAAAAAGATATGACCCCAACGTGATTTGAACACGTAACCTTCTGATCTGGAGTCAGACGCGCTACCGTTGCGCCATGAGGTCATACAGAGAAGGGCAGGGACTCAGTCGTACGGATGCATAGAGGGAGGTTCCAAAGGTGAGGCGCACAATAGCTGAAGGCTCTGAACCCCATAGTGGACATGCGGGCAGAAGGAATGGAAAGTAGTGAGGAAGAATAGGATCGGAGAGTTCGGGATGGGCGTAGGGCTGAAGGAGTTCAGAGAGATAAGGAGGAGCAAAATTATGGAGCTTTGAAGGTGAGGAGTAGAATTTTAAAATCAATACAGTATTTGACAGGGAGCCACAACAGTTGTGTTAGAAGTGGAGTAATGTGTTCAGAGACTGGGGTTCTGGTGAGAATACGGGCAGCAAAGTTTGGACATTTTGCTAGGGTGGATTTGGAGCCAACAAGGAGAATTTCAGTTTTATCACTGTTTAGTTGGAGGAAGTTTTGAGTGAACCAGGTTTTAACTTCATCTAAGCAGTCAGTTAGAGAAGACGGAGGGAGCAGAGACGTAGGTTTGGTGGACAAGTAGAGCTGGGTGTCATCGGCATAGCAGTGAAATTGGATATTATATTTCCTGAGAATAGAACCAAGGGGAAGTAGATAAATTATGAAAAGGAGGGGACCCGGGAATGATCCCTGGGGAACACCACTGGTGACAGGTGAGAGTTGTGATCGAACATTTTTAAGTTGTACAAACTGAGTGCGGCCAGACAGGTATGATGTGAACCAGTTCAGAGATGTGTTGATGATACCAATGGAAGCTAGACGGTCCAGGAGGATATTGTGAGAGATTGTATCAAAGGCAGCAGTTAAATCGAGAAGGATCAGTATGGTAAGAAGACCTGAGTCAGCAGCCATTAGTAGGTCATTGGTGACCTTGACTAGGGCTGTTTCTGTGCTGCGGAGAGGCCGAAAACCAGATTGAAACTGTTCGTGGAGGTTATTGTTGATGAGATGATTATGGACCTGCGCAGCAACCGTTTTTTCTAAGAATTTTGAGATAAATGGCAGGTTGGAGATTGGTGGAGAGGTAGGTGGATAAAGTGCACTGTTATGTGAGGTGGGTAGCTGTTGATGGATATTGTCCATTTTGGTTTTTGAAAATGACATAAAATTATCACATTGAGAGATTGAATAGATGGGGTGGAAGATTATTCGGGGGGCGTGAAATTGTATTCATTGTGGAAAACAGGGCCCTAGCATTCCCTTTGTCAGATGATATCAGATGAGTGTAGTATTTGGGTTTTGCTGCAGAGAGGGAATCTTTGTAGTGGAGCATGTGGTTGTCATAAATGTCCTTGTGCATAACTAGTTTGCATTTTTTTATATACTTTGTCACACTGCTACACCCTTTCATGTATTGTACTGTGTGTGAGAACTATACGAGGCTGCGGATAGCAACAAGTTAGCACCATCGCTAACAGTAAGCTAATCAAGCGGACACTGCTGGACGATGCCGTGAAACTGGGCTTAACATTATTTGGAAGGGTAAACATCTCTGCCCAGCAGGCGCTCCATTGAGCAGCAAACAGGTGGAGGAAAACAACGTGCTCACTGACAGTCGGATCGTAACGTTAATTAAACTCTGTGGAAAATGTTAAACAGCACTGCGGGGCCGCAACGAGTCGGCGGACTCCCTGAATAAGTCAGAGTCATCCAGAAGTTTGCCCAGAGGAAAA
The DNA here is from genome assembly GCF_014851395.1 of Micropterus salmoides. Classification (NCBI taxonomy): domain Eukaryota; kingdom Metazoa; phylum Chordata; class Actinopteri; order Centrarchiformes; family Centrarchidae; genus Micropterus; species Micropterus salmoides. The sequence goes on along the minus strand of NW_024044431.1, from coordinate 7,997 downwards.
AACGCCGTGCGGCCTTTCTCCTCACGTGAGCCCTCAGCTGTGGTGGGTGAAATCATCTTTTATCATCCTGACTGTGCTGCTGCTCCGTGCGTGGGCCAAATTATTGTGCTGAATCGATTGATACTAGGCTATGGATTGCGGTTGTTGTCATGATGTTGTTGTGATATAGGCGCGTTCATGCTGCATTATCATTTGAGATTATTACACCAATATGCCGGCTCGCTGCGCTGTATTAAAGGTACGGAGCCGGGAAGGAGATGTATATTGGCGGACATTCTTTCCATTTTGATTGCAGGATGTCTTTGTGAAGGTGACTACAGAAAGGGTTTGGATCCCTAAAAAAGTCTGTGCGCGTCGTCGTGGACTTCAGTGGTGTTGAGCTCACTGCTGTTTGCTTATGGCCCTGTAGGCTCATTTGTTCTGAGCGCATGTGTGTCGGCTTAAATATTGCATTCTTAATTTAGGTTTGTGACAGTGGTACTGTAACTTGCGATCTCTCTCTCTCTCGGTGGAGCCATGCTGTTTGTTGACATGTTAAAAACACAGTAGCAAGAGAGCGTATTGTAGTTTTACTGGCATCTATGTTTTGAAACCATTTTTATAAAATATTCTTCTTTATAAATTTGCACAACTCTGTACAGACACATATTGTATATTTCAATGAAATTATTATATAGTCTAATATGAAACAGAAACATCTATGCTCCGTGATGTTTGTAATCTTGAGTAGGCTTGTTCCCATTAAATGTTTTGTTCTTTGCTTTGCAGTCAATGCACTCGTACAAAAGCTGTAGTTTTTTAGTTTTTTTTTAAGGAAAAGCTCAACTAGTGTATTTGAAGAACAATTGCCTAACACATGCAGATACATAACACATTATGGAACTCAAATTTGTTAACTGAACTGGTTTTAGTTTATGGACATTAGGCAATCGGTAACATTAACTGTAAAATAAGAAACCAAAGTATGTCAGTCTGTGATTCCTTAACTCATATTTTAACGTAGTTTTCAACTAGTCTATATACTGTATAAAGTTCCCGAAATTCGGTTTTGGCTTTTTGGTTTTAGTGTGCCACCCGAGGTTTTTCAGTGGCCCCATCTGGCCACAAAAGGCAGGCTCCACCGAGATTTGAACTCGGATCGCTGGATTCAGAGTCCAGAGTGCTAACCATTACACCATGGAACCACTACACTGAGACGGTAGGCAGTTCCTCACATCGCCACGTAGATTATCTATGCAGAGAAAAAAGGTGGGGAAGCAGTCGGCGGGCGGGGGTCTCCAGAACTATTTGACCCTGATTGCGATCGTTAACTTTGCTAGGAGTGCGGTGCTGAAAATAAAGCCTCCTCTGCTGCAGCTACTCCTGAAAGCAGCGTCGCAAAGGTTGTAGCTCTACTGCTCAAACTGGATGTTTAATTTATGCGCTTATCCCATAACATGCAGAGAACTTACTCGTTTTCCCTACTATCATGTGACAGGGAATTGCTCGGCTGAAAAATCTCACTGTCAGAAGTGGGATTCGAACCCACGCCTCGAGACGAGACTGCGACCTTAACGCAGCGCCTTAGACCGCTCGGCCATCCTGACTGCAATGGTCGGCAGTGGCGCCGCCAGGCGGGGCCGGGGCCACGGCCACCCTAATAAAATTGGTGGCAATGTTATATATACTGTATATATATGTAACTCCTGGGTTTGAGTTAAAAGGTTCTTAGCAGCACATATGTGTTGTCATATCAGGCTCTGTCACTTTAAGAGGGTAACCTCTGACCCTGAGCTGTGACGACTGGGATGTTTATAGAGTTGAGAAGAGAAGGGGCCCAAGCACTGAGCCTTGGGGCATCCCTGTGACCTATGACCTTATGACCTGAGGTAGGTGTATTGGTATACAGTATATACAATATGACATAGTATAAACAGCACTGAAATAGAGAATGGTGAATAAATAAATGATAAGTGGTAACCAGTAAACAGGTGGCTGATTAGAGACAGAGTTACTGGGTTAAAAAGATATGACCCCAACGTGATTTGAACACGTAACCTTCTGATCTGGAGTCAGACGCGCTACCGTTGCGCCATGAGGTCATACAGAGAAGGGCAGGGACTCAGTCGTACGGATGCATAGAGGGAGGGAGTTCCAAAGGTGAGGCGCACAATAGCTGAAGGCTCTGAACCCCATAGTGGACATGCGGGCAGAAGGAATGGAAAGTAGTGAGGAAGAATAGGATCGGAGAGTTCGGGATGGGGCGTAGGGCTGAAGGAGTTCAGAGAGATAAGGAGGAGCAAAATTATGGAGAGCTTTGAAGGTGAGGAGTAGAATTTTAAAATCAATACAGTATTTGACAGGGAGCCACAACAGTTGTGTTAGAAGTGGAGTAATGTGTTCAGAGACTGGGGTTCTGGTGAGAATACGGGCAGCAAAGTTTGGACATTTTGCTAGGGTGGATTTGGAGCCAACAAGGAGAATTTCAGTTTTATCACTGTTTAGTTGGAGGAAGTTTTGAGTGAACCAGGTTTTAACTTCATCTAAGCAGTCAGTTAGAGAAGACGGAGGGAGCAGAGACGTAGGTTTGGTGGACAAGTAGAGCTGGGTGTCATCGGCATAGCAGTGAAATTGGATATTATATTTCCTGAGAATAGAACCAAGGGAAGTAGATAAATTATGAAAAGGAGGGGACCCGGGAATGATCCCTGGGGAACACCACTGGTGACAGGTGAGAGTTGTGATCGAACATTTTTAAGTTGTACAAACTGAGTGCGGCCAGACAGGTATGATGTGAACCAGTTCAGTGATGTGTTGATGATACCAATGGAAGCTAGACGGTCCAGGAGGATATTGTGAGAGATTGTATCAAAGGCAGCAGTTAAATCGAGAAGGATCAGTATGGAAGAAGACCTGAGTCAGCAGCCATTAGTAGGTCATTGGTGACCTTGACTAGGGCTGTTTCTGTGCTGCGGAGAGGCCGAAAACCAGATTGAAACTGTTCGTGGAGGTTATTGTTGATGAGATGATTATGGACCTGCGCAGCAACCGTTTTTTCTAAGAATTTTGAGATAAATGGCAGGTTGGAGATTGGTGGAGAGGTAGGTGGATAAAGTGCACTGTTATGTGAGGTGGGTAGCTGTTGATGGATATTGTCCATTTTGGTTTTTGAAAATGACATAAAATTATCACATTGAGAGATTGAATAAGATGGGGTGGAAGATTATTCGGGGGGCGTGAAATTGTATTCATTGTGGAAAACAGGGCCCTAGCATTCCCTTTGTCAGATGATATCAGATGAGTGTAGTATTTGGGTTTTGCTGCAGAGAGGGAATCTTTGTAGTGGAGCATGTGGTTGTCATAAATGTCCTTGTGCATAACTAGTTTGCATTTTTTTTATAATATTTGTCACACTGCTACACCCTTTCATGTATTGTACTGTGTGTGAGAACTATACGAGGCTGCGGATAGCAACAAGTTAGCACCATCGCTAACAGTAAGCTAACGTCAAGCGGACACTGCTGGACGATGCCGTGAAACTGGGCTTAACATTATTTGGAAGGGTAAACATCTCTGCCCAGCAGGCGCTCCATTGAGCAGCAAACAGGTGGAGGAAAACAACGACGTGCTCACTGACAGTCGGATCGTAACGTTAATTAAACTCTGTGGAAAATGTTAAACAGCACTGCGGGGCCGCAACGAGTCGGCGGACTCCCTGAATAAGTTCAGAGTCATCCAGAAGTTTGCCCAGAGGAAAAAACGCCGTGCGGCCTTTCTCCTCACGTGAGCCCTCAGCTGTGGTGGGTGAAATCATCTTTTATCATCCTGACTGTGCTGCTGCTCCGTGCGTGGGCCAAATTATTGTGCTGAATCGATTGATACTAGGCTATGGATTGCGGTTGTTGTCATGATGTTGTTGTGATATAGGCGCGTTCATGCTGCATTATCATTTGAGATTATTACACCAATATGCCGGCTCGCTGCGCTGTATTAAAGGTACGGAGCCGGGAAGGAGATGTATATTGGCGGACATTCTTTCCATTTTGATTGCAGGATGTCTTTGTGAAGGTGACTACAGAAAGGGTTTGGATCCCTAAAAAAATGTCTGTGCGCGTCGTCGTGGACTTCAGTGGTGTTGAGCTCACTGCTGTTTGCTTATGGCCCTGTAGGCTCATTTGTTCTGAGCGCATGTGTGTCGGCTTAAATATTGCATTCTTAATTTAGGTTTGTGACAGTGGTACTGTAACTTGCGATCTCTCTCTCTCTCGGTGGAGCCATGCTGTTTGTTGACATGTTAAAAACACAGTAGCAAGAGAGCGTATTGTAGTTTTACTGGCATCTATGTTTTGAAACCATTTTTATAAAATATTCTTCTTTATAAATAATTGCACAACTCTGTACAGACACATATTGTTATTTCAATGAAATTATTATATAGTCTAATATGAAACAGAAACATCTATGCTCCGTGATGTTTGTAATCTTGAGTAGGCTTGTTCCCATTAAATGTTTTGTTCTTTGCTTTGCAGTCAATGCACTCGTACAAAAGCTGTAGTTTTTTAGTTTTTTTTAAGGAAAAGCTCAACTAGTGTATTTGAAGAACAATTGCCTAACACATGCAGATACATAACACATTATGGAACTCAAATTTGTTAACTGAACTGGTTTTAGTTTATGGACATTAGGCAATCGGTAACATTAACTGTAAAATAAGAAACCAAAGTATGTCAGTCTGTGATTCCTTAACTCATATTTTAACGTAGTTTTCAACTAGTCTATATACTGTATAATAGAATTCCCGAAATTCGGTTTTGGCTTTTGGTTTTAGTGTGCCACCCGAGGTTTTTCAGTGGCCCCATCTGGCCACAAAAGGCAGGCTCCACCGAGATTTGAACTCGGATCGCTGGATTCAGAGTCCAGAGTGCTAACCATTACACCATGGAACCACTACACTGAGACGGTAGGCAGTTCCTCACATCGCCACGTAGATTATCTATGCAGAGAAAAAAGGTGGGGAAGCAGTCGGCGGGCGGGGGTCTCCAGAACTATTTGACCCTGATTGCGATCGTTAACTTTGCTAGGAGTGCGGTGCTGAAAATAAAGCCTCCTCTGCTGCAGCTACTCCTGAAAGCAGCGTCGCAAAGGTTGTAGCTCTACTGCTCAAACTGGATGTTTAATTTATGCGCTTATCCCATAACATGCAGAGAACTTACTCGTTTTCCCTACTATCATGTGACAGGGAATTGCTCGGCTGAAAAATCTCACTGTCAGAAGTGGGATTCGAACCCACGCCTCGAGACGAGACTGCGACCTTAACGCAGCGCCTTAGACCGCTCGGCCATCCTGACTGCAATGGTCGGCAGTGGCGCCGCCAGGCGGGGCCGGGGCCACGGCCACCCTAATAAAATTGGTGGCAATGTTATATTACTGTATATATATTATGTAACTCCTGGGTTTGAGTTAAAAGGTTCTTAGCAGCACATATGTGTTGTCATATCAGGCTCTGTCACTTTAAGAGGGTAACCTCTGACCCTGAGCTGTGACGACTGGGATGTTTATAGAGTTGAGAAGAGAAGGGGCCCAAGCACTGAGCCTTGGGGCATCCCTGTGACCTATGACCTTATGACCTGAGGTAGGTGTATTGGTATACAGTATATACAATATGACATAGTATAAACAGCACTGAAATAGAGAATGGTGAATAAATAAATGATAAGTGGTAACCAGTAAACAGGTGGCTGATTAGAGACAGAGTTACTGGGTTAAAAAGATATGACCCCAACGTGATTTGAACACGTAACCTTCTGATCTGGAGTCAGACGCGCTACCGTTGCGCCATGAGGTCATACAGAGAAGGGCAGGGACTCAGTCGTACGGATGCATAGAGGGAGGGAGTTCCAAAGGTGAGGCGCACAATAGCTGAAGGCTCTGAACCCCATAGTGGACATGCGGGCAGAAGGAATGGAAAGTAGTGAGGAAGAATAGGATCGGAGAGTTCGGGATGGGGCGTAGGGCTGAAGGAGTTCAGAGAGATAAGGAGGAGCAAAATTATGGAGAGCTTTGAAGGTGAGGAGTAGAATTTTAAAATCAATACAGTATTTGACAGGGAGCCACAACAGTTGTGTTAGAAGTGGAGTAATGTGTTCAGAGACTGGGGTTCTGGTGAGAATACGGGCAGCAAAGTTTGGACATTTTGCTAGGGTGGATTTGGAGCCAACAAGGAGAATTTCAGTTTTATCACTGTTTAGTTGGAGGAAGTTTTGAGTGAACCAGGTTTTAACTTCATCTAAGCAGTCAGTTAGAGAAGACGGAGGGAGCAGAGACGTAGGTTTGGTGGACAAGTAGAGCTGGGTGTCATCGGCATAGCAGTGAAATTGGATATTATATTTCCTGAGAATAGAACCAAGGGGAAGTAGATAAATTATGAAAAGGAGGGGACCCGGGAATGATCCCTGGGGAACACCACTGGTGACAGGTGAGAGTTGTGATCGAACATTTTTAAGTTGTACAAACTGAGTGCGGCCAGACAGGTATGATGTGAACCAGTTCAGTGATGTGTTGATGATACCAATGGAAGCTAGACGGTCCAGGAGGATATTGTGAGAGATTGTATCAAAGGCAGCAGTTAAATCGAGAAGGATCAGTATGGTAAGAACCTGAGTCAGCAGCCATTAGTAGGTCATTGGTGACCTTGACTAGGGCTGTTTCTGTGCTGCGGAGAGGCCGAAAACCAGATTGAAACTGTTCGGAGGTTATTGTTGATGAGATGATTATGGACCTGCGCAGCAACCGTTTTTTCTAAGAATTTTGAGATAAATGGCAGGTTGGAGATTGGTGGAGAGGTAGGTGGATAAAGTGCACTGTTATGTGAGGTGGGTAGCTGTTGATGGATATTGTCCATTTTGGTTTTTGAAAATGACATAAAATTATCACATTGAGAGATTGAATAAGATGGGGTGGAAGATTATTCGGGGGGCGTGAAATTGTATTCATTGTGGAAAACAGGGCCCTAGCATTCCCTTTGTCAGATGATATCAGATGAGTGTAGTATTTGGGTTTTGCTGCAGAGAGGGAATCTTTGTAGTGGAGCATGTGGTTGTCATAAATGTCCTTGTGCATAACTAGTTTGCATTTTTTTTATAATACGTTTGTCACACTGCTACACCCTTTCATGTATTGTACTGTGTGTGAGAACTATACGAGGCTGCGGATAGCAACAAGTTAGCACCATCGCTAACAGTAAGCTAACGTCAAGCGGACACTGCTGGACGATGCCGTGAAACTGGGCTTAACATTATTTGGAAGGGTAAACATCTCTGCCCAGCAGGCGCTCCATTGAGCAGCAAACAGGTGGAGGAAAACAACGACGTGCTCACTGACAGTCGGATCGTAACGTTAATTAAACTCTGTGGAAAATGTTAAACAGCACTGCGGGGCCGCAACGAGTCGGCGGACTCCCTGAATAAGTCAGAGTCATCCAGAAGTTTGCCCAGAGGAAAAAACGCCGTGCGGCCTTTCTCCTCACGTGAGCCCTCAGCTGTGGTGGGTGAAATCATCTTTTATCATCCTGACTGTGCTGCTGCTCCGTGCGTGGGCCAAATTATTGTGCTGAATCGATTGATACTAGGCTATGGATTGCGGTTGTTGTCATGATGTTGTTGTGATATAGGCGCGTTCATGCTGCATTATCATTTGAGATTATTACACCAATATGCCGGCTCGCTGCGCTGTATTAAAGGTACGGAGCCGGGAAGGAGATGTATATTGGCGGACATTCTTTCCATTTTGATTGCAGGATGTCTTTGTGAAGGTGACTACAGAAAGGGTTTGGATCCCTAAAAAAATGTCTGTGCGCGTCGTCGTGGACTTCAGTGGTGTTGAGCTCACTGCTGTTTGCTTATGGCCCTGTAGGCTCATTTGTTCTGAGCGCATGTGTGTCGGCTTAAATATTGCATTCTTAATTTAGGTTTGTGACAGTGGTACTGTAACTTGCGATCTCTCTCTCTCTCGGTGGAGCC
>NW_024044430.1:0-23664 GCF_014851395.1 Micropterus salmoides | reverse complement strand
TGGTGGTTTCTGGTCTGTCTGGTTTCCTGGATGCTGTTTCAATCTGTCTGACCTCATGTTCATCATTGACCTCTGCAGTCCCTCCCTCTGTGATGTAGAGCTCTGTGTAGATCTGGTTCAGAAGGGTTGGGTTTCCTGCTTTAGCAATCCCCTCAAACACACACTGGAACTTCTTCTTCAGCTTAGATTTAAGTTTACACTGACAAACTGCACATCCTGAATGAAAACACAACAAAACAGATCATTATGTAGTTATCCTACACTTTGTTTCTGAAATTATGAATATTAATATTTGGACATTAATTTAATATGCACTTATTCTGGGGCCCCACCTAGCTTCATTGTCCACCCAAGGGGCTTGGAATTATTGAGTATAATATAATTGCTAAAACAATTAATTACTTGTGATCAGTTAGTCATTAATTGTTCAGTCAGTTTTAATCAGTGTGAGGATAATAACAACACACAGTGCCACACTAATTGACAACATATTTACAAACGTTATTAACAGACCAGTTACAAGTGGCCTAATAATAACTGACATAAGCGACCACTTGCCAGTCTTTGCAATTATACAAAACTGTATGCAGAAGAATGAAGACATTACTACAATTATGATGAAAAGGAAAAAAACACAAGATGCTGTAAATGCTTTTAAACAAGATCTTTTAAGACAAGACTGGAAAAAGGTTTATGTGAGTGATGTCAATAGGGCCTATGAAAAATTTATGATTATATGACAAACATTGTCCTCTAGTAAAGAAAATAGTAAAGCAAAAATATGTTGAGAAACCATGGATATCAAAAGGAATCATAAATGCATGCAAGAAGAAGAATTTCCTATCCAAAAAATTCTTAAAGAGAAGAACAATGGAAGCAGAACAAAAATATAAGCTATATAAAAATAAATTAAGATGCTGTAAAGTTGATTATTACAGCAATTTACTGGAAGACAACAAAAAAAATATTAAAGCTGCAAGCAGCGTTGGGCGGGCCCTCGCACTTGTAGCGCGTCCGGGTGTGAGCCGGCCGAGTTGCACATTCTGGAGCTCTGCCGGTGCGGCTGTGAATTTGCTACGCGGTTATGACGCCGCATGAAGGTGCTACATGTCACTTCCTGTGTCCCCTATGTGGAGCTATATAGCACTTGCCGCTATGAATATAAATCGGTATTGACGTGTAGATGTCTGCGGGGTGGGAGAGTTATCAAGCACGTAAAGTTTGTTTCAGATGTGATCATGTACACTGAACAATAATGTACCCAAACAATAAAATAAATTCCTTTTATATTTCCCTGCCTTGTTGTTTATGTGTACATACAGAGGAAGAATGTGAGAACAGCACACATTTCATCGTTACTGTGTGTTAGAGCATGGGAGAACAGTGGATACTTTTAATACAGCCCACACCCCTAATACTGTGTAACTATAACAAGTAGAGAACAGAAGAAAAAGATGTTCTTTCTTTACAACTGTCTGCATAGCTTATTCATATTGTGTAATGAATGAAAATAAATAGGCCTACTAGGCTCCTCTCTACTTTGACATTTAAGATTAGCTTGTTTGATCCACCTTCATACACATGTGACATTACTGTACAACTTGAGAAAGGTGAGTTGTTTTCTGCTCCAGCCTGCCTAAAAGAAAAGCGTTTTGGGATTAAATGGACTTTATTAGCTGCTGCAGTGCAGGATGAACTCAGAATAGACCCATTTCTCACCTTATTATTCTAAATCATGCAACGAAGAAGAAGAAATGCATAAGAAATCCTGGGACAAAATCTGTCCACAAATACTGTACAGCATGTAGTCTGATGATCAAGACTTGTGTTATAGCTGACTTGGGCAGTGAAATGTTTAATTTTTTAATTCATGTGGTCATAGTTGTCCACAACTCAAATCAGAATATAAGAAGAAATGTTTTATACCACCTCAAGAAGGCTTCCTATCAGAAAGGTAGGAAGGTATTTCAAATGTACAACTGCAGTACTTAAATCTAAGTAAAGTAATTTCCCTGACATTTTTGTGTTACTTTACTTTTAATAGACCCATGTAAGAGGTTTTATACTTCCTGTGAGTATAATCCAATCAATCTTATTTTCATACTGTATATCCGTGTGTAATTTGATAAATTGTGTTGTATGTCGTGCTCGCATCTCAGAGAAGACTCTGACTGCAACATGCGTCTTTGTAAAGAGAGAAACAGACAGAAAAAGTCTTAACTCTGCCTGTCAGCTCGCTCTGCTCCGTTAAAACTGAATTTACCATACAGAATTGAATACGAGTGCACTCCAGATTTAGCTGCAGCCAGCTGACCGTGTGCTTCTCCCTATACCGCAGTTCTGTGTCCATGCATGCAGCAAACTGAAAGCACTGTCTGTCGGCGTCTACGTGAAAAGAGAAGGAAGACATTGCTGGTAGTATTGTCTTCAGAGTTGTTAAACACCTCAGCGCACTGAAGGAAGCCATCTGACTGTGTGAGGGGCAAGATCGTTGATGTCTGCAGGCAGAGTAGGAGCTCTCCTGTCTGACTGGTCCACCAATAGCAGAGAAGATGACCCCTTGAGACACAGCCCCTCCTCATTTGCATAATGAGGCAGAAATGCATACAAAATTTAAAAAGACAGGCAGAAATAAATACCATGGGTGAAAATAAATAAGGTAAATAAATACAAAGGAAGAATAAAACAGACAAAAATATTAAAACACACACATAAATAAATACATTAAAAAAATTAGTAATAAATAAAGTTGAATAAACAAATAAGGTAATTATAACAAAGGTGAATAAGTAAAGGCACTAATTAAAATATATACATTTATGTCTCCTTGTATAATTTAATTACTACCTACATTTATTTATTTACTTTATTTTTTGTGTATTTAATTGGATGCTTATTTATTTATTGAGCATTTATTTATTTCTGTATTTATTTCTGACTGTGTCAGGATCGGTCCTCCATAGCGGGGTGGGAGAGTTATCAAGCACGTAAAGTTTGGTTCAGATGTGAGCATGTACACTGAAGTTACAACAACTTCCGTGTCATGGCGAAGACTTGATCTTTGACGCCACGCCACGGACACACCCATTGACGAAAACTCGCAAATAGCACAACTTTTCATCTTCAATGCCTTTAGAAGGCACAGCACAAATTTGAGTCGGTCGGACTAAATCCCTAGGAGGAGTTCGTTAAAGTACGAAGTGTGTAAATCATCCAAAATTTGACGTAAAATTCAAAATGGCCGACTTCCTGTTGGTTTAGGCATCGCTCCAAGAGGCTTTTTTGTGCGTCTGGACAAGATACACGTACCACAGAAAATTCGTGCACGTAGGTGAAACGTGCGGCGGGGGCTGCTTCGTTAAAAGTCACTTCCTGTTGCCAGCAGGTGGCGCTATGACTGTGGGTGAATGTCAGCATGTACATGTGTTCAGGGCGGGACTCTCATCCTACATGTACAGTTTGGTCCAGATGTGAGCATGTACACTGAAGTTACAACAACTTCCTGTTTCATAGCGAATCATCGACGCCACGGACACGCCCATTGACGAAAACGCGCAAATAGCACAACTTTTCATCGTCAATGCCTTTAGAAGGCACAGCAGAAATTTGACGTCGATCCGACTAAATCCCTAGGAGGAGTTCGTTAAAGTACGAAGTGTGTAAATCATCCAAAAATGGCCATAAAATTCAAAATGGCCGACTTCCTGTTGACTTTAGGCTATGGGTTCTTGAGGCTTTTTTGTGCGTCTTGATACGATACATGTCCCCAGAAAATTTCGTACATGTAGGTTGAACGTGAACGAGGGGCTAATCTTTTCCAATTTTCTAGGTGGCGCTAGCGAGTCATTTTGCCACGCCCATGTGCGAAACTTGTAGAATACGAAATTTTTCACCGGTTCTGACATGTTTGCAAATTTTGGTGAGTTTTCGAGTATGTTTAGGCCATGTCATTTGGGCCTACTTTGCAGAAAAAAAAAAAAAAAAAAAAAAATTAAAGCTGCAAGCAGCGTTGGGCGGGCCCTCGCACTTGTAAGCGCGTCCGCGCGTGAGCCGGCCGAGTTGCACATTCTGGAGCTCTGCCGGTGCGGCTGTGAATTTCCTACGCGGTTCCGACGCCGCATGAAGTGCTATATGTCACTTCCTGTGTCCCCTATGTGGAGCTACATAGCACTTGCCGCTATGAATATAAATCGGTATTGGTGTAGATGTCTGCGGGGTGGGAGAGTTATCAAGCACGTAAAGTTTGTTTCAGATGTGAGCATGTACACTGAACAATAATGTACCCAAACAATAAAATAAATTCCTTTTATATTTCCCTGCCTTGTTGTTTATGTGTACATACAGAGGAAGAATGTGAGAACAGCACACATTTCATCGTTACTGTGTGTTAGAGCATGGGAGAACAGTGGATACTTTTAATACAGCCCACACCCCTAATACTGTGTAACTATAACAAGTAGAGAACAGAAGAAAAAGATGTTCTTTCTTTACAACTGTCTGCATAGCTTATTCATATTGTGTAATGAATGAAAATAAATAGGCCTACTAGGCTCCTCTCTACTTTGACATTTAAGATTAGCTTGTTTGATCCACCTTCATACACATGTGACATTACTGTACAACTTGAGAAAGGTGAGTTGTTTTCTGCTCCAGCCTGCCTAAAAGAAAAGCGTTTTGGGATTAAATGGACTTTATTAGCTGCTGCAGTGCAGGATGAACTCAGAATAGACCCATTTCTCACCTTATTATTCTAAATCATGCAACGAAGAAGAAGAAATGCATAATAAATCCTGGGACAAAATCTGTCCACAAATACTGTACAGCATGTAGTCTGATGACAAGACTTGTGTTATAGCTGACTTGGGCAGTGAAATGTTTTTTTAATTCATGTGGTCATAGTTGTCCACAACTCAAATCAGAATATAAGAAGAAATGTTTTATACCACCTCAAGAAGGCTTCCTATCAGAAAGGTAGGAAGGTATTTCAAATGTACAACTGCAGTACTTAAATCTAAGTAAAGTAATTTCCCTGACATTACTTTTTACCCATGTAACAGGTTTTATACTTCCTGTGAGTATAATCCAATCAATCTTATTTTCATACTGTATATCCGTTGTGTAATTTGATAAATTGTGTTGTATGTCGTGCTCGCATCTCAGAGAAGACTCTGACTGCAACATGCGTCTTTGTAAAGAGAGAAACGGACAGAAAAAGTCTCTAACTCTGCCTGTCAGCTCGCTCTGCTCCGTTAAAACTGAATTTACCATACAGAATTGAATACGAGTGCACTCCAGATTTAGCTGCAGCCAGCTGACCGTGTGCTTCTCCCTATACCGCAGTTCTGTGTCCATGCATGCAGCAAACTGAAAGCACTGTCTGTCGGAGCGTCTACGTGAAAAGAGAAGGAAGACATTGCTGGTAGTATTGTCTTCAGAGTTGTTAAACACCTCAGCGCACTGAAGGAAGCCATCTGACTGTGTGAGGGGCAAGATCGTTGATGTCTGCAGGCAGAGTAGGAGCTCTCCTGTCTGACTGGTCCACCAATAGCAGAGAAGATGACCCCTTGAGACACAGCCCCTCCTCATTTGCATAATGAGGCAGAAATGCATACAAAAATTTAAAAGACAGGCAGAAATAAATACCATGGGTGAAAATAAATAAGGTAAATAAATACAAAGGAAGAATAAAACAGACAAAAATATTAAAACACACATAAATAAATACATTAAAAAAATTAGTAATAAATAAAGTTGAATAAACAAATAAGGTAATTATAACAAAGGTGAATAAGTAAAGGCACTAATTAAATATATACATTTATGTCTCCTTGTATAATTTAATTACTACCTACATTTATTTATTTACTTATTTTTTTGTGTATTTAATTGGATGCTTATTTATTTATTGAGCATTTATTTATTTCTGTATTTATTTCTGACTGTGTCAGGATCGGTCCTCCATAGCGGGGTGGGAGAGTTATCAAGCACGTAAAGTTTGGTTCAGATGTGAGCATGTACACTGAAGTTACAACAACTTCCTGTGTCATGGCGAAGACTTGATCTCTGACGCCACGCCACGGACACACCCATTGACGAAAACTCGCAAATAGCACAACTTTTCATCTTCAATGCCTTTAGAAGGCACAGCACAAATTTGAGGTCGGTCGGACTAAATCCCTAGGAGGAGTTCGTTAAAGTACGAAGTGTGTAAATCATCCAAAATTTGACGTAAAATTCAAAATGGCCGACTTCCTGTTGGGTTTAGGCTATGGCTCCAAGAGGCTTTTTTGTGCGTCTGGACAAGATACACGTACCACAGAAAATTCGTGCACGTAGGTGAAACGTGCGGCGGGGGCTGCTTCGTTAAAGGTCACTTCTGTTGCCAGCAGGTGGCGCTATGACTGTGGGTGAATGTCGGCATGTACATGTGTTCAGGGCGGGACTCTCATCCTACATGTACAGTTTGGTCCAGATGTGAGCATGTACACTGAAGTTACAACAACTTCCTGTTTCATGCGAATCATCGACGCCACGGACACGCCCATTGACGAAAACTCGCAAATAGCACAACTTTTCATCGTCAATGCCTTTAGAAGGCACAGCAGAAATTTGACGTCGATCCGACTAAATCCCTAGGAGGAGTTCGTTAAAGTACGAAGTGTGTAAATCATCCAAAAATGGCCATAAAATTCAAAATGGCCGACTTCCTGTTGACTTTAGGCTATGGGTTCTTGAGGCTTTTTTGTGCGTCTTGATACGATACATGTCCCCAGAAAATTTCGTACATGTAGGTTGAACGTGAACGAGGGGCTAATCATTTCCAATTTTCTAGGTGGCGCTAGCGAGTCATTTTGCCACGCCCATGTGCGAAACTTGTAGAATACGAAATTTTTCACCGGTTCTGACATGTTTGCAAATTTTGGTGAGTTTTCGAGTATGTTTAGGCCATGTCATTTGGGCCTACTTTGCAGAAAAAAAAAAAAAAAAAAAAAAAAAAAATTAAAGCTGCAAGCAGCGTTGGGCGGGCCCTCGCACTTGTAGCGCGTCCGCGCGTGAGCCGGCCGAGTTGCATTCTGGAGCTCTGCCGGTGCGGCTGTGAATTTCCTACGCGGTTCCGACGCCGCATGAAGGTGCTATATGTCACTTCCTGTGTCCCCTATGTGGAGCTACATAGCACTTGCCGCTATGAATATAAATCGGTATTGACGTGTAGATGTCTGCGGGGTGGGAGAGTTATCAAGCACGTAAAGTTTGTTTCAGATGTGACATGTACACTGAACAATAATGTACCCAAACAATAAAATAAATTCCTTTTATATTTCCCTGCCTTGTTGTTTATGTGTACATACAGAGGAAGAATGTGAGAACAGCACACATTTCATCGTTACTGTGTGTTAGAGCATGGGAGAACAGTGGATACTTTTAATACAGCCCACACCCCTAATACTGTGTAACTATAACAAGTAGAGAACAGAAGAAAAAGATGTTCTTTCTTTACAACTGTCTGCATAGCTTATTCATATTGTGTAATGAATGAAAATAAATAGGCCTACTAGGCTCCTCTCTACTTTGACATTTAAGATTAGCTTGTTTGATCCACCTTCATACACATGTGACATTACTGTACAACTTGAGAAAGGTGAGTTGTTTTCTGCTCCAGCCTGCCTAAAAGAAAAGCGTTTTTGGGATTAAATGGACTTTATTAGCTGCTGCAGTGCAGGATGAACTCAGAATAGACCCATTTCTCACCTTATTATTCTAAATCATGCAACGAAGAAGAAGAAATGCATAATAAATCCTGGGACAAAATCTGTCCACAAATACTGTACAGCATGTAGTCTGATGAACAAGACTTGTGTTATAGCTGACTTGGGCAGTGAAATGTTTAATTTTTTTAATTCATGTGGTCATAGTTGTCCACAACTCAAATCAGAATATAAGAAGAAATGTTTTATACCACCTCAAGAAGGCTTCCTATCAGAAAGGTAGGAAGGTATTTCAAATGTACAACTGCAGTACTTAAATCTAAGTAAAGTAATTTCCCTGACATTTTTGTGTTACTTTACTTTTAATAGACCATGTAACAGGTTTTATACTTCCTGTGAGTATAATCCAATCAATCTTATTTTCATACTGTATATCCGTGTGTAATTTGATAAATTGTGTTGTATGTGTGCTCGCATCTCAGAGAAGACTCTGACTGCAACATGCGTCTTTGTAAAGAGAGAAACGGACAGAAAAAGTCTCTAACTCTGCCTGTCAGCTCGCTCTGCTCCGTTAAAACTGAATTTACCATACAGAATTGAATACGAGTGCACTCCAGATTTAGCTGCAGCCAGCTGACCGTGTGCTTCTCCCTATACCGCAGTTCTGTGTCCATGCATGCAGCAAACTGAAAGCACTGTCTGTCGGAGCGTCTACGTGAAAAGAGAAGGAAGACATTGCTGGTAGTATTGTCTTCAGAGTTGTTAAACACCTCAGCGCACTGAAGGAAGCCATCTGACTGTGTGAGGGGCAAGATCGTTGATGTCTGCAGGCAGAGTAGGAGCTCTCCTGTCTGACTGGTCCACCAATAGCAGAGAAGATGACCCCTTGAGACACAGCCCCTCCTCATTTGCATAATGAGGCAGAAATGCATACAAAAATTTAAAAAGACAGGCAGAAATAAATACCATGGGTGAAAATAAATAAGGTAAATAAATACAAAGGAAGAATAAAACAGACAAAAATATTAAAACACACACATAAATAAATACATTAAAAAAATTAGTAATAAATAAAGTTGAATAAACAAATAAGGTAATTATAACAAAGGTGAATAAGTAAAGGCACTAATTAAAATATACATTTATGTCTCCTTGTATAATTTAATTACTACCTACATTTATTTATTTACTTATTTTTTTGTGTATTTAATTGGATGCTTATTTATTTATTGAGCATTTATTTATTTCTGTATTTATTTCTGACTGTGTCAGGATCGGTCCTCCATAGCGGGGTGGGAGAGTTATCAAGCACGTAAAGTTTGGTTCAGATGTGAGCATGTACACTGAAGTTACAACAACTTCCTGTGTCATGGCGAAGACTTGATCTCTGACGCCACGCCACGGACACACCCATTGACGAAAACTCGCAAATAGCACAACTTTTCATCTTCAATGCCTTTAGAAGGCACAGCACAAATTTGAAGTCGGTCGGACTAAATCCCTAGGAGGAGTTCGTTAAAGTACGAAGTGTGTAAATCATCCAAAATTTGACGTAAAATTCAAAATGGCCGACTTCCTGTTGATTTTAGGGCATCGCTCCAAGAGGCTTTTTTGTGCGTCTGGACAAGATACACGTACCACAGAAAATTCGTGCACGTAGGTGAAACGTGCGGCGGGGGCTGCTTCGTTAAAAGTCACTTCCTGTTGCCAGCAGGTGGCGCTATGACTGTCTGTGAATGTCAGCATGTACATGTGTTCAGGGCGGGACTCTCATCCTACATGTACAGTTTGGTCCAGATGTGAGCATGTACACTGAAGTTACGACAACTTCCGTGTCATGGCGAAGAGCTGATCTTTGACGCCACGCCACGGACACGCCCATTGACGAAAACTTGCAAATAGCACAACTTTTCATCTTCAATGCCTTTAGAAGGCACAGCACAAATTTGAGGTCGGTCGGACTAAATCCCTAGGAGGAGTTCGTTAAAGTACGAAGTGTGTAAATCATCCAAAATTTGACGTAAAATTCAAAATGGCCGACTTCCTGTTGATTTTAGGCATCGCTCCAAGAGGCTTTTTTGTGCGTCTGGACAAGATACACGTACCACAGAAAATTCGTGCACGTAGGTAAACGTGCGGCGGGGGCTGCTTCGTTAAAAGTCACTTCCTGTTGCCAGCAGGTGGCGCTATGACTGTCTGTGAATGTCAGCATGTACATGTGTTCAGGGCGGGACTCTCATCCTACATGTACAGTTTGGTCCAGATGTGAGCATGTACACTGAAGTTACGACAACTTCCGTGTCATGGCGAAGAGCTGATCTTTGACGCCACGCCACGGACACGCCCATTGACGAAAACTTGCAAATAGCACAACTTTTCATCTTCAATGCCTTTAGAAGGCACAGCACAAATTTGAGGTCGGTCGGACTAAATCCCTAGGAGGAGTTCGTTAAAGTACGAAGTGTGTAAATCATCCAAAATTTGACGTAAAATTCAAAATGGCCGACTTCCTGTTGATTTAGGCTATGGCTCCAAGAGGCTTTTTTGTGCGTCTGGACAAGATACACGTACCACAGAAAATTCGTGCACGTAGGTGAAACGTGCGGCGGGGGCTGCTTCGTTAAAGGTCACTTTCTGTTGCCAGCAGGTGGCGCTATGACTGTGGGTGAATGTCGGCATGTACATGTGTTCAGGGCGGGACTCTCATCCTACATGTACAGTTTGGTCCAGATGTGAGCATGTACACTGAAGTTACAACAACTTCCTGTTTCATTGCGAATCATCGACGCCACGGACACGCCCATTGACGAAAACTCGCAAATAGCACAACTTTTCATCGTCAATGCCTTTAGAAGGCACAGCAGAAATTTGACGTCGATCCGACTAAATCCCTAGGAGGAGTTCGTTAAAGTACGAAGTGTGTAAATCATCCAAAAATGGCCATAAAATTCAAAATGGCCGACTTCCTGTTGACTTTAGGCTATGGGTTCTTGAGGCTTTTTTGTGCGTCTTGATACGATACATGTCCCCAGAAAATTTCGTACATGTAGGTTGAACGTGAACGAGGGGCTAATCATTTCCAATTTTCAGGTGGCGCTAGCGAGTCATTTTGCCACGCCCATGTGCGAAACTTGTAGAATACGAAATTTTTCACCGGTTCTGACATGTTTGCAAATTTTGGTGAGTTTTCGAGTATGTTTAGGCCATGTCATTTGGGCCTACTTTGCAGAAAAAAAAAAAAAAAAAAAAAAAAAAAAAAAAAAAAATCCGAGCAGATTCAATAGGGACCTCGCACGGTCGTGCTCGGGCCCTAAAATAATCCGAGCAAATTCAATAGGGACCTCGCACGGTCGTGCTCGGGCCCTAATAATAATAATCCGAGCAAATTCAATAGGGACCTCGCACGGTCGTGCTCGGGCCCTAATAATAATCCGAGCAAATTCAATAGGGACCTCACACGGTCGTGCTCGGGCCCTAATAATCCGAGCAAATTCAATAGGGACCTCGCACGGTCGTGCTCGGGCCCTAATATATAATCTTAGCAAATTCAATAGGGACCTCACACGGTCGTGCTCGGGCCCTAATAATCTGAGCAAATTCAATAGGGACCTCGCACGGTCGTGCTCGGGCCTAATAATCTGAGCAAATTCAATAGGGACCTTGCACGGTCGTGCTCGGGCCCTAAATATATATATATATATATATAATCTTAGCAAATTCAATAGGGACCTCGCACGGTCGTGCTCGGGCCCTAAAAAATATAATCTTAGCAAATTCAATAGGGACCTCACACGGTCGTGCTCGGCCCTAAATATAATCTTAGCAAATTCAATAGGGACCTCGCACGGTCCTGCTCGGGCCCTAAATATAATCTTAGCAAATTCAATAGGGACCTCGCACGGTCTGCTCGGGCCCTAATAATCTTAGCAAATTCAATAGGGACCTCGCACGGTCCTGCGGGCCCTAAATATATAATCTTAGCAAATTCAATAGGGACCTTGCACGGTCGTGCTCGGGCCCTAATAATAATAATCCGAGCAAATTCAATAGGGACCTCGCACGGTCGTGCTCGGGCCCTAATAATAATAATCCGAGCAAATTCAATAGGGACCTCGCACGGTCGTGCTCGGGCCCTAATAATAATCCGAGCAAATTCAATAGGGACCTCACACGGTCGTGCTCGGGCCCTAATAATCCGAGCAAATTCAATAGGGACCTCGCACGGTCGTGCTCGGGCCCTAAATATTATCTTAGCAAATTCATAGGGACCTCCACGGTCGTGCTCGGGCCCTAATAATCTGAGCAAATTCAATAGGGACCTCGCACGGTCGTGCTCGGGCCCTAATAATCTGAGCAAATTCAATAGGGACCTTGCACGGTCGTGCTCGGGCCCTAAATATATATATATTATAATTATAATCTAGCAAATTCAATAGGGACCTCGCACGGTCGTGCTCGGGCCCTAAAAAATAATCTTAGCAAATTCAATAGGGACCTCACACGGTCGTGCTCGGGCCCTAAATATATCTTAGCAAATTCAATAGGGACCTCGCACGGTCCTGCTCGGGCCCTAATATAATCTTAGCAAATTCAATAGGGACCTCGCACGGTCCTGCTCGGGCCCTAATAATCTAGCAAATTCAATAGGGACCTCGCACGGTCTGCTCGGGCCCTAATATATATAATCTTAGCAAATTCAATAGGGACCTGCACGGTCGTGCTCGGGCCCTAAAAATATAATCTTAGCAAATTCAATAGGGACCTCGCACGGTCGTGCTCGGGCCCTAATAATCTGAGCAAATTCAATAGGGACCTCGCACGGTCGTGCTCGGGCCCTAATAATCTGAGCAAATTCAATAGGGACCTCACACGGTCGTGCTCGGGCCCTAAATATATAATCTTAGCAAATTCAATAGGGACCTTGCACGGTCGTGCTCCTCCTCCTGTTGACTTTAGGCTATGGGTTCTTGAGGCTTTTTTGTGCGTCTTGATACGATACATGTCCCCAGAAAATTTCGTACATGTAGGTTGAACGTGAACGAGGGGCTAATCTTTTCCAATTTTCTAGGTGGCGCTAGCGAGTCATTTTGCCACGCCCATGTGCGAAACTTGTAGAATACAAAATTTTTCACCGGTTCTGACATGTTTGCAAATTTTGGTGAGTTTTCGAGTATGTTTAGGCCATGTCATTTGGGCCTACTTTGCAGAAAAAAAAAAAAATAATAATAATAATAATAATCCGAGCAAATTCAATAGGGACCTCGCACGGTCGTGCTCGGGCCCTAATAATAATCCGAGCAAATTCAATAGGGACCTCGCACGGTCGTGCTCGGGCCCTAAAATCCGAGCAAATTCAATAGGGACCTCACACGGTCGTGCTCGGGCCCTAATAATCCGAGCAAATTCAATAGGGACCTCGCACGGTCGTGCTCGGGCCCTAAATATATATCTTAGCAAATTCAATAGGGACCTCACACGGTCGTGCTCGGGCCCTAATAATCTGAGCAAATTCAATAGGGACCTCGCACGGTCGTGCTCGGGCCCTAATAATCTGAGCAAATTCAATAGGGACCTTGCACGGTCGTGCTCGGGCCCTAAATATATATATATATATATATATATATAATCTTAGCAAATTCAATAGGGACCTCGCACGGTCGTGCTCGGGCCCTAAAAAATATAATCTTAGCAAATTCAATAGGGACCTCACACGGTCGTGCTCGGGCCCTAAATATAATCTTAGCAAATTCAATAGGGACCTCGCACGGTCCTGCTCGGGCCCTAAATATAATCTTAGCAAATTCAATAGGGACCTCGCACGGTCCTGCTCGGGCCCTAATAATCTTAGCAAATTCAATAGGGACCTCGCACGGTCCTGCTCGGGCCCTAAATATATATAATCTTAGCAAATTCAATAGGGACCTTGCACGGTCGTGCTCGGGCCCTAAAAATATAATCTTAGCAAATTCAATAGGGACCTCGCACGGTCGTGCTCGGGCCCTAATAATCTGAGCAAATTCAATAGGGACCTCGCACGGTCGTGCTCGGGCCCTAATAATCTTAGCAAATTCAATAGGGACCTCGCACGGTCCTGCTCGGGCCCTAAATATATATAATCTTAGCAAATTCAATAGGGACCTTGCACGGTCGTGCTCCTCCTCCTGTTGACTTTAGGCTATGGGTTCTTGAGGCTTTTTTGTGCGTCTTGATACGATACATGTCCCCAGAAAATTTCGTACATGTAGGTTGAACGTGAACGAGGGGCTAATCTTTTCCAATTTTCTAGGTGGCGCTAGCGAGTCATTTTGCCACGCCCATGTGCGAAACTTGTAGAATACAAAATTTTTCACCGGTTCTGACATGTTTGCAAATTTTGGTGAGTTTTCGAGTATGTTTAGGCCATGTCATTTGGGCCTACTTTGCAGAAAAAAATAAAAATAATAATAATAATAATAATAATCCGAGCAAATTCAATAGGGACCTCGCACGGTCGTGCTCGGGCCCTAATAATAATCCGAGCAAATTCAATAGGGACCTCGCACGGTCGTGCTCGGGCCCTAAAAATCCGAGCAAATTCAATAGGGACCTCACACGGTCGTGCTCGGGCCCTAATAATCCGAGCAAATTCAATAGGGACCTCGCACGGTCGTGCTCGGGCCCTAAATATATAATCTTAGCAAATTCAATAGGGACCTCACACGGTCGTGCTCGGGCCCTAATAATCTGAGCAAATTCAATAGGGACCTCGCACGGTCGTGCTCGGGCCCTAATAATCTGAGCAAATTCAATAGGGACCTTGCACGGTCGTGCTCGGGCCCTAAATATATATATATATATAATCTTAGCAAATTCAATAGGGACCTCGCACGGTCGTGCTCGGGCCCTAAAAAATATAATCTTAGCAAATTCAATAGGGACCTCACACGGTCGTGCTCGGGCCCTAAATATAATCTTAGCAAATTCAATAGGGACCTCGCACGGTCCTGCTCGGGCCCTAAATATAATCTTAGCAAATTCAATAGGGACCTCGCACGGTCCTGCTCAGGCCCTAATAATCTTAGCAAATTCAATAGGGACCTCGCACGGTCCTGCTCGGGCCCTAAATATATATAATCTTAGCAAATTCAATAGGGACCTTGCACGGTCGTGCTCGGGCCCTAAAAATATAATCTTAGCAAATTCAATAGGGACCTCGCACGGTCGTGCTCGGGCCCTAATAATAATCTTAGCAAATTCAATAGGGACCTCACACGGTCGTGCTCGGGCCCTAATAATCTTAGCAAATTCAATAGGGACCCTGCACGGTCGTGCTTGGGCCCTAATGAAGAGGATTGGTCCGAGGACAGATCCTTGTGGAACTCCATGACTAACTTTGGCATGCATGGAGGACTCATCGTTAACATGTACAAACTGAAATCGATCTGATAAATAGGACTTAAACCAGCTTAGAGCGGTTCCTTTAATGCCAATGAAATGTTCCAGTCTGTAATGGAGACCAGGGGTTCCATTAACTGAAATAGTCAAGTAAGTATTAAGGTGGGGATTACTGATAAAGCAGGAGCCATACACATTGTTATTTTGTTTGTTTATTTAATTTGTGAATCATTTGATAGCTGTCTTTGTGAGTGGTTCCACAGGGGGGGTCTGGCCATCCTGCCTGTGTGGAAAGAAACCTCAATCAGGGATAGTCAAGGTTCACAATATAGTATTGACTGCTCTTACTCTATTTCAGTTAGTTGTTAAATTAGTTTAAACAAGAAGACGAACAATGTAAGTACTCACCTCTTCCTGGTTGTCTCTTCAGCAGGGGGCGGAGGCAAAGGAGTGTTGGGGGGGGGGGGGGGGGGCTGATTTATGTGATTATTTGAGTATGCTTTATTGATTTACTGATAGAAATTTGTATTTATGTAAATATTCATTCTTTGGGCTCTATTTTTCTGTGGTGTTGGGTTTTTAGGTAAATTATTTATTATTCTAAATGATGGTGGTCCCACCTGAGTAGTTTTACTCACTTAATTACCTGCAGGAGGGAGTGTATAAAAGGCAGCAAGTTACTTCCAGTGCAAGTTGTTTTGTTGCTTGTTGGTGTCGGTGTCTCCTCTTGTTGGTATGGAAGACAATAAATGCCACGTTTGTGCTTGCATTTTACCTCTGTCTCTCTCTGAAAAATGTAAAGCCACCGCCAGGCCATCGGACACAGTCTCTGCAATAGGATCTGATGGTCATTGGTATCAAATGCAGCACTAAGATCTAATAAAACCAGTACAGAGACAAGTCCTTTGTCTGATGCAATAAGGAGGTCGTTAGTAATTTTCACCAGTGCTGTCTCTGTGCTATGATGAGCTCTAAATCCTGACTGAAAATCCTCAAATAAACTATTGCTCTGTAGAAAGTCACACAGCTGTTTAGCAACTGCTTTCTCCAGAACCTTAGAGAGAAAGGGAAGGTTAGATATAGGTCTATAGTTGGCTAAAACATCCGGATCAAGTTTGGGCTTTTTCAGAAGAGGTTTAATTACAGCTACTTTAAAGTACTGTGGTACATAGCCTGTTGATAAAGAGAGATCGATTATATCTAGCATAGAAGTGCTGACTAAGGGTAAAACATCTTTAAGCAACCTAGTCGGGATGGGGCAGGTTGATGGTTTAGATGAAGAAATTATTGAAGTTAGTTGGTAAAGATTGAGGGAAGTAAAACAGTCTAAACATATATCTGGTTCTACAGCTGTTTCTAAGGTTCCTGAGTTTAGAGATAATTCGGTGCCAGTTGAGGGCAGGTCTTGGTGAATTTTGTCTCTAATAGCTAGAATTTTATCATTAAAGAAGCTCAAGAGGTCGTAACTACTGAGAGCTATGGGAATACTTGGCTCAATAGAGCTGTGACTCTCTGTCAGCCTGGCTACAGTGCTGAAAAGAAACCTGGGGTTGTTCCTATTTTCCTCTATTAATGATGAGTAGTACGCTGCTCTGGCATTACGGAGGGCCTTCCTATAAGTTTTAAGACTATCTTGCCAAATTAAACGAGAATTTTCCAGTTTGGTGGAATGCCAATTCCTCTCAAGTTTCCGCAATATTTGCTTTAATTTGTGAGTTTCAGTATTATACCATGGAGCTAACCGTCTTTGTTTTATTATTTTCTTTTTTAGAGAGACAGAGTCAGTGTCATTTGCAGCGAGCCTGCAGCACTATCAACAAGATGATCGATTTGGGAGGGACTGAAACTAGCATAGGAGTCCTCTGTTACTTTGTGACTTGATAATGAATTTAGAGCTGATGGAATCGCATCCTTAAATTTAGCTATAGCACTATCAGACAGACATCTTGTATAGAAATTTTTGCCCAATGGCGTGGAGTTCAGCAATACAAATTCAAAAGTTACCAAACAGTGGTCGGACAAAGAGGGATTCTGTGGGAACACCACTAAATGTTCAATTTCAATACCATACACCAAAACAAGGTCGAGGGTGTGGTTAAAACAGTGAGTCGGTTCATGAACACTCTGAGAGAAGCCAATGGAATCTAACAGAGAGATAAACGCAGTACTAAAGCTGTCATTCTCAACGTCCACGTGAATATTAAAATCCCCTACAATAATAACTAGTTGACAAAAACTCTGCAAATTCAGATAAGAATTCGGAGTGCGGACCAGGTGCTCGGTACACTATAACAAAAAGAATTGGTTGCAGTGATTTCCAACTTGGGTGCGACAGACTAAGAACAAGACTTTCAAATGAATTATAGTTTAGTTTAGGTTTAGAGCTGATTAGTAGGCTAGAGTCGAAGATAGCTGCAACTCCACCTCCTCGGCCTGTGCCTCGGGGAATGTGAGTATTAATATGACTGGGAGGGGTGGATTCATTTAGGCTAACATATTCTCCATCACCCAGCCAGGTTTCAGTAAGACAAAATAAATCAATATCATAATCTGATATTAGTTCATTTACTAGTACACCTTTAGAAGAGCGAGATCTGATGTTTAAGAGTCCACATTTAACTCTCCTATTCGTTTGCGCTATTGCTCTTGTGGTTTTAATTTTTATGAGGTTTTTATGTACAGCTCCTCTTCTGTTTACCTTTGATTTAAATAATTTCGATGGTCGGGGGGCAGACACTGTCACTATAGGATTTTCACTAAGTAACTCCTGGAATGGAGGAGCAGAGAAGTGTGTTAGACTGCGACTCTGCGTAGGGTTTTGGGTGGGTAACTGCTGAATTAGAAGGGCAGAGAAGTGTGTTAGACTGCGACTCTGTCTCCTGGTCTCAACTCTGGGTTGTCATGGATTTGGTCCACTAATAAACTTGGCCAGATTTCTAGAAATGAGAGCTGCTCCTTCCCAAGTGGGATGGATGCCGTCTCTCCGAATCAGACCAGGTCTTCCCCAGACAGTCTGCCAATGATCTACAAAGCCCACATCGTTTGCTGGACACCACCTCGACAACCAGCGGTGGAATGACGACATGCGGCTATACATGTCATCACTGGTCAGATTTGGCACGGGTCCAGAGAAAACTACGGTGTCCGACATTGTTTTTGCATATGTACACACTGACTCAACATTAATCTTAGTGACCTCCGATTGGTGTAACCGGGAGTCATTACCGCTGACGTGAATAACAATCTTACTGTATTTACGTTTATCCTTAGCCAGCAGTTTCAAATAAAACTCAATGTCTCTGGCCCCAGGGATGCACTTAACTATGGCCGCTGGCTTCGCTAACTTCACGTTTCTCAAAATGGAGCTGCCAATGATTAGAGTTGGTTTCTCAGCGGGTGTGTCGCTGAGTGGGGAAAATCTGTTAGAAACGTGAACAGGTTGATGGTGCCCCGTGGACTTTGAATGCTTACGACTATTCCTCCTTCAGACAGTCACCCAGCCCCTCCTTCCTGGCTGCACAGGAGATGCCGGGGGACGGCTACCAGAGGCTAATTCAGGCCGTTCCGCACCAACTACCGGGGACTGGCTAGCTACAGTAGCTAAAGACTGATCTACCAAGGTGCGGAGCCGGACTTCTAAATCACTGAGCCTCGCCTCCATGTCTACAAATAAACTACACTTATTACACGTACCATTACCGCTAAAGGAGGCAGAGGAGTAACTGAACATCTGACACACCGAGCAGGAGAAAGTAGGAGAGAGAGAGGGAGAAGGAGAAGCCATCGCTAGCTGCTAAGCTAAAGTCGCTAACGGCTAAGCTAAAGTACTGTAGCGTCAGCTACCAAAACTTTAGAACAAATATGAGATTGAACAGCAGTCACTAAAAGATGGAAAGAACTGTGAGTGCTTAGGCAAAATTACTGTAAGAATAAGTGTTTAGCGGACAGTTGGCTGCTGTAATCTAACAAATGTAACTGTTATTTAGCGAGAGCAGCACAACACGGTACCAACACACAAGCACCGGAAACGGAAATGAGTCGACACGCTTACCGCAGTACGTCAGCGGTGATTGATTTGCCTCGTCCTTAACACACTCCTTCCCAAGTGGGATGGGAAGGAGTGTGTGGTCAGTAAATACCCTGAACATCCAGCATGATATACACTGCTCAAAAAAATAAAGGGAACACTAAAATAACACATCCTAGATCTGAATGAATGAAATAATGTAATTAAATACTGATTTCTTTACATAGTTGAATGTGCTGACAACAAAATCACACACAAATTATCAATGGAAATCAAATTTATCAACCCATGGAGGTCTGGATTTGGAGTCGCACTCAAAATCAAAGTGTAAAACCACACTACAGGCCAATACAACTTTGATGTAATGTCTTTAAAACAAGTCAAAATGAGGCTCAGTAGTGTGTGTGGCCTCCACGTGCCTGTATGACTTCCATACAACGCCTGGACATGCTCCTGATGAGATGGCGGATGGTCTCCTGAGGGAACTCCTCCCAGACCTGGACTAAAGCATCCACCAACTCCTGGACAGTCTGTGGTGCAACGTGGCGTTGGTTGATGGAGCGAGACATGATGTCCCAGATGTGCTCAATTGGATTCAGGTCTGGGGAACGGGCGGGTCAGTCCATAGCATCAATGCCTTCCTCTTGCAGGAACTGCTGACACACTCCAGCCACATGAGGTCTAGCATTGTCTTGCATTAGGAGGAACCCAGGGCCAACCGCACCAGCATATGGTCTCACAAGGGGTCTGAGGATCTCATCTCGGTACCTAATGGCAGTCAGGCTACCTCTGGCGAGCACATGGAGGGCTGTGCGGCCCCCCAAAGAAATGCCACCCCACACCATTACTGACCCACCGCCAAACCAGTCATGCTGGAGGAAGTTGCAGGCAGCAGAACGTTCTCCACGGCGTCTCCAGACTCTGTCACGTCTGTCACATGTGCTCAGTAGAGCTGTCAAGAGCACAGGGCGCCAGTGGCGAATTTGCCAATCTTGGTGTTCTCTGGCAAATGCCAAACGTCCTGCAAGGTGTTGGGCTGTAAGCACAACCCCCACCTGTGGACGTCGGGCCCTCATACCACCCTCATGGAGTCCGTTTGAGCAGACACATGCACATTTGTGGCCTGCTGGAGGTCATTTTGCAGGGCTCTGGCAGTGCTCCTCCTGCTCCTCCTTGCACAAAGGCGGAGGTAGTGGTCCTGCTGCTGGGTTGTTGCCCTCCTACGGCCTCCTCCACGTCTCCTGGTAGCGCCTCCATGCTCTGGACACTACGCTGACAGACACAGCAAACCTTCTTGCCACAGCTCGCATTGATGTGCCATCCTGGATGTGCTGCACTACCTGAGCCACTTGTGTGGGTTGTAGACTCCGTCTCATTCTACCACTAGAGTGAAAGCACCGCCAGCATTCAAAAGTGACCAAAACATCAGCTAGGAAGCATAGGAACTGAGAAGTGGTTTGTGGTCACCACCTGCAGAACCACTCCTTTATTGGGGTGTCTTGCTAATTGCCTATAATTTCCACCTGCTGTCTATTCCATTTGCACAACAGCATGTGAAATTGATTGTCAATCAGTGTTGCTTCCTAAGTGGACAGTTTGATTTCACAGGAGTGTGATTGACTTGGAGTTACATTGTGTTGTTTAAGTGTTCCCTTTATTTTTTTGAGCAGTGTATAACAAGTATCAGGCTTGTTTAGCTAGTATCAGGCCTGACACTTGTAGTCTAAGACACTTATCATGACCAGTGTTACACAATGTGCTTTATATGCACTTACAATGTAGTCTATCTAAACATGTGCAAATTATTTTCCCAAATTACATCTTGTAACACACAGTGTACGCAGTGTACGTTTTTCCAGCACCCTACTGGCCATTTGCACAATGTATAATCACTAGATGACACTACTACAAATATAAAGAATGTAAATGTACATCCACACCCAGCATCTGATCTTAGCACAGAGAGCAGCTCAACACAGCAGCACATGCATTGTTAAAACAAATGTGAAAAAAAGGTTAGTCTCCAAATAAGGTTATTGTTCACCCCTCTATACGTGTGAGTGTGAGTCTATTGGTTATTGGTTCAAGACAAGACACCTTGTGTGTCTTTCAAGCCACATGCAACCCTTTCTAAATAGAGCCAGGCAGTCCGTCTGCAATGAAACAAAATAAAAACAAGCTCCTTGGGTTACCTAACAAATGGATAAGAGTGCATCATTTTTAACTCAGCTGCATCAGTCAGTCGACAAGTAGGCAGAGAGGAGAGACAGCGTCTGACCTGCTGCTGCTGTAGAGTCACAGACTGTCACCTGTGGCTTACTTTAGCTCTGTAAATGACCCCATCACAACACGGGAAACCTGTCTAATCCTCATTGTCCCCTTGACTGGTTCCTGCTATAGTTCCCCTGTTATCATTACATCCTTCATCTCACTCCTATCTCCATACATGGAAACTGCTCTGGCCTGAACAGGTCCTGATCACCTGGGTAAGGAGTTGGACTAACTCGCCATGATCTGTGGCCACTGTTGGCCTGCAACTGTTCTTCTAATCCACCTTTTCATGCACTCCAGTATTTATTAGGGCCTGAGCATGAAACATGCAAGGTCCCTATTGGAACTGAAATTTTTTTTAGCAAGGTGAACTCGTTTTTGGAGGCCTAAACATGCTCAAAAACCCACCAAAGTTTGCAGATGTCAGAAGTGGTGAAAAATTACATATTTTATGGGTTTTGCACATGGCCATAGCAAAAGGGCTCCGTAGCGCCACCTACCAAAATGAACAAAATTTGCCCCCATGCCACGCTCAACATACATGCAGTGCTCATGTTTTACTGTACTGGACCTGTCTATCTTCCTGGAAGGTCAAGCCAAAAGAGTCAGGACAGCAAACGTGAACATTAAAATCACCCACAATGACAGTTTTCTCAGTGCAGCACAGGGAAAAAGTAACCAGACTCTTTCATTACACTGTGTAATGTTGTTCTGTAGGGCAGAGATGACACAAGCATTATGAAAAAAGAAAGGTAAACCCAAAATGCAGAATGAATTCCGTAATGGATGGATGAATGGAAATGTAAAATGCTATTATTCCTGTGTGGGTGCCCCCTACACATTTCAGCAGGAGCCTTGGTGAATAACATTCTAATTTTAGAAAGAGTATATAGATAAATAGTGCTGATTAAGAACAAACCTGGGACATGCATAATGATCAAAGTTACCTCAATTTAAAAAAACAAAATCATTCTGTTTTAGGTTTTTATTTTGATTATTAGAAAATCTATTACTTTAGTCATGAAAAACAATCACATTGAAGTTCAGCCAAAGTTGAAGTAAAATAAGAAAGTAACTTACACTCTTCAGTGGTGTTGCCACTATAAAGCATTCTGACCAGTTAACATCCCCACCCAAATATAGACAACTAGTAATATAATCCACAGCTCCTCCTCCAGTGTGTCCAGTGCTAGGAGACCAGCAGCTGCAGGAGTCTGGCCACCACCACCACATTCAGGCTGTTTCCTAGAACTCTGTACTGCTGTTTTTTCAGGATCTGCTCTGGAAAGGCTGCAAACAAATTTAAATGAAATGAAGAAGATGAGAAATCCATCCAATAGCATAAGAAAAAGAGCATTCTCTCACTGGATCTTCACCAGTCAGACTTATAGACTTGAAAAGTAGGACCAGTTCAGCTGTTGGAAACACTGCAGTAGTCCAGTTCAGAACTCATTTCTTCTCAACTGTGGTCAGTTTGCGACACTGATGATACTGCCTCAAGGGGAGGAAAAAAAATAAAATAAAAAAAAAGGCACTGGCTTGTGGGTTCTGGAAGTCGATAAGTCAACCCATCCAATGAAAGCATACTAAAGGGAAACTGTTTCTGCATTCATTAGAATGTCGAGGATAATTTATGTTTCAGTTATTAACAATAATTTATACATTTAGAAAGTTTTACCACAAATACTGTACAGCATGTAGTCTAATGAACAAGACTTGTGTTATAGCTGACTTGGGCAGTGAAATGTTTAATTTTTTTAATTCATGTGGTCATAGTTGTCCACAACTCAAATCATAATTTAAGAAGAAATGTTTTATACTACCTCAAGAAGGCTTCCTATCAGAAAGGTAGGAAGGTATTTCAAATGTACAACTGCAGTACTTAAATCTAAGTAAAGTAATTTCCCTGACATTTTTGTGTTACTTTTAATAGACGCATGTAACAGGTTTTATACTTCCTGTGAGTATAATCCAATCAATCTTATTTTCATACTGTATATCCGTTGTGTGATTTGATAAATTGTGTTGTATGTCGTGCTCGCATCGTGTATTACTGAGACTTCATTGCCCTCTTCAGAGAAGACTCTGACTGCAACATGCGTCTTTGTAAAGAGAGAAACGGACAGAAAAGGTCTCTAACTCTGCCTGTCAGCTTGCTCTGCTCCGTTAAAACTGAATTTACCATACAGAATTGAATACGAGTGCACTCCAGATTTAGCTGCAGCCAGCTGACCGTGTGCTTCTCCCTATACCGCAGTTCTGTGTCCATGCATGCAGCAAACTGAA